>NC_090248.1:68099116-68120358 GCF_037325665.1 Littorina saxatilis | reverse complement strand
TACAAACCTTCCCTCCATCGTACCCCTACAAACCTTCCCTCCATCGTACCCCTACAAACCTTCCCTCCATCGTACCCCTACAAACCTTCCCTCCATCGTACCCCTACAAACCTTCCCTCCATCGTACCCCTACAAACCTTCCCTCCATCGTACCCCTACAAACCTTCCCTCCATCGTACCCCTACAAACCTTCCCTCCATCGTACCCCTACAAACCTTCCCTCCATCGTACCCCTACAAACCTTCCCTCCATCGTACCCCTACAAACCTTCCCTCCATCGTACCCCTACAAACCTTCCCTCCATCGTACCCCTACAAACCTTCCCTCCATCGTACCCCTACAAACCTTCCCTCCAAATACCACCACAGTCTTACTTGCTCAAGATAGATTTGTTTCACTCATGTCACAGGCCCCGTGGTGCAGCTGGTGTTGCCGCCCCCCTCAACCCCCCCCCCCCTCCCAAACACTCAGACATCTTTTACACACCTTGTACATACCTTGTACACACGCACACACACACACACACACGCACGCACGCACGCACACACACGCACACACGCGCGCACACACACACACACAAACACACAAACACACACACACAAACAACACACACACACAAACAGCACACACACACAAACAGCACACACACACAAACCAGCCCCAACCCTCACCCCGCACAATCAATAACCTGCTCAGTTATAATAGATTTGCTTAGCTTTGCTCTTCTGAAGTTGGTCCTGATCCTTGTCTTAGACAACGTACGTGGCATCGACTTGGAGCTCTTCCCTCTTGTCGATGTCCAGCTCTTTCCAGTTCTACCCCCTTCCTCAGACCCCTCCTCCCACCCCACCCCACACACACACTGACCTGCTCGTGGTAGATCTGCTTGGCGGTGCTCTTGCTGAAGTTGGTCCTGATTCTGGCCATGGCGTCGCTCATGTCGCACACACCATTGGTGTCGATGTTGAGCTCCTCCATGACGCCGAACGCCGTCACCAGGTCCTGGATCTCGCTCAGGTTCTGCGTGCTCATGATCCGCGGGATCGCCATCTCTGCAAGAGTTTGGACACAAAATAAAAGCCTTGGATTGTTTTCGCCATCTTTGAATGTGTATGGAAGAAAAATGCTTGGGATTGTAATCGGTAGTTTTCCCTCTCCTTGCCCCCCCTACGCGACCAGACCTGGCCAGAGAGCACAACACCAGATGCTAAACTGTCAGGAACTGTGGAAGACCTGGGCCCAACTGCCAGTTCATAACATCAGCAGGCCTAAGACTATGAGTGACACAACCGTCGAACGCTGAAGAAGAAGAAGAAGAAGAAGTATTCTCTGAAGGTGTATGGAGGAAAAAAGCTTGAAATAAAATACACTGATCCTTGTATATTTAGACTGACAAAGTGATTGCCATCTCTGCAAGAGTTTGGACCTAAAAAATGCTTGGAATTTGGTTCGTTTGTTCTTGCCATCTCTGAAGGTGAATGGATGAAAAATGGTTGAAATAAAATACATTGACCCTATTGTATTCAGACTGATACCGTGATTGCGACCACTGCAAGAGTTTGGAAGAAAATTGCTTGACATTGTACACGTACAAGTATGTCCTCACCACCTCTGCAAGGGGGTCCTGATTTGGCCTATTATGGTCCGCTGGACCCGAAAAGCAACAGTTAACTAACTAACTAACCTCTGCAAGAGTTTCGACACACACAAAACATGCTTGGGATTGTATTCGTTTGTTCTCGGCCATCTCTGAAGGGGTATGGAAGAAAAATGCTTGAAGTGAAATACACTGACCCTATTGTATTGAGACTAATACAGTGCTCGCCATCTCTGCAAGAGTTCAAAAGGAAAGTGCTTTAAATTGTTTACATTGACCCTATTGTATTCAGACGGATACATTGCTCGCCATCTCTGCAAGAGTTTCAAAGAAAAATGCTTGAAATGAAATACAGTGATTCTAGTGTATTCAGACTGATAGAATGCTCGCTTTCACTGTGAGAGTTTGAAAGAAAATTGTACACGGATGTTCTCGCCATTTCTGCAAGATCAGAGTATGAAAAATGATTGGAATCAACTACAGTCATCCCACTGGACTATGACTGAAACAGTACATGTACCCGTCATATCTGCAACAGTTGGGGATGGAGGGGGGTAGGGGTGAACAACTTTGAAACGTCTTGGGATATCTGAGAGAGTGGTGTCAAAAAACAAGATTTAAACAGTTCGTGTACTCGCCATGTTATTATCTATAACATCGTAGAGTCTTAAATTCTCTGTCAGACACTTGAAATCAACGGACGGTGTAACCAAGAAGGAATAGCAGAAAACAGAAGCCTTCTTGAGACGAACAAGGTTGAGGATACAACAGAATTGCGATTATTTTTTCTTGCGTGTTTGTTCGTTTTGCTTATGTTTGCTTTTTTTATGCTTCTTCTTTTTACATTTAGTCAAGTTATGACTAAATGTTTTAACATCGAGGGGGGAATCGAGACGAGGGTCGTGGTGTATGTGTATGTGTGTGTGTGTGTGTGTGTGTGTGTGTGTGTGTGTGTGTGTGTGTGTGTGTGTGTGTGTGTGTGTGTGTGTGTGTGCGTGTGTGTAGAGCGATTCAGACCAAACTACTGGACCGATCTTTATTGACATGAAAGTTCCTGGGTATGATATTCCCATACGTTTTTTTCATTTTTTTGATAAATGTCTTTGATGACGTCATATCCGGCTTTTCGTGAAAGTTGAGGCGGAACTGTCACGCCCTCATTTTTCAACCAAATTGGTTGAAATGTTGGTCAAGTGTTGTTCGACGAAGCCCGGACTTCGGTATTGCATTTCAGCGTGGTGGCTTAAAAATTAATTAATGACTTTGGTCATTAAAAATCTGAAAATTGTAAAAAAATTATTTCTTTTATGAAACGATCCAAATTTACGTTCATCTTATTTTCCATCATTTGCTGATTCCAAAAATATATAAATATGTTATATTTGCATTAAAAACAAGCTCTGAAAATTAAATATATAAAAATTATTATCAAAATTAAATTTTCGAAATCAATTTAAAAACACTTTCATCTTATTCCTTGTCGGTTCCTGATTCCAAAAACATATAGATATGATATGTTTGGATTAAAAACACGCTCAGAAAGTTAAAACGAAGATAGGTACAGAAAAGCGTGCTATCGTTCTCAGCGCAACGTACTACCCCGCTCTTCTTGTCAATTTCACTGCCTTTGCCGTGAGCGGTGGAGTGACGATGCTACGAGTATACGGTCTTGCCGCGTTGCATTGCGTTCAGTTTCATTCTGTGAGTTCGACAGCTACTTGACTAAATGTTGTATTTTCGCCTTACGCGACTTGTTTTTTGTTGCCGAGAAAATACTTCAAAATCTGAGACAAGAATTACTAGTCTACGACCTTGGCTTTAGTGCGAGATTTGTTGCAAACCCGGACTTTGTCCGTTGTGTCACCGTAAGTGGGCGGGTACCTGCACAATCACATTTTAGACTTCCATTAAAGCCAGCTCTGACATAGAAGACCACAAGAAGTTCTAAAGTCGTGACCAAAACTGTTATAAAGATAAAACCTTCATTACCCTCTATTCTACCCTAACCCGTCCATGTAAAAGTGAACACAAAAACCTGCATACTTGGGAGAGAGAGAACGAGAGTAAAAACATGTTTCAAAAATTAATGTATTTTAACCTGCACGTATTGACGTTCACTTTGACATTGAAATATTGTGGGAGAGAGAAAGAAAATACGGGAATATACGGAATACGGAAAGTTTATTGGAATTGGCCTTTCTCCGAGAGAGAAAGAGAAAGACAGAGAGACACACCCACACAAACACATACACGCGCGCGTACGGTTACGTTCGAATGCAAATAATTGTACTAGAGTATCATAATTTTAAAATTTCTGAAGGTGTACTTACATCTATTTTCGGACATGGCCTATTGTGAACACTTTGAAACAGCGCTTACATATATCACTCAACATGCATATTTGTTAAAGTACGATCCTATAACCTGGCTCTGCACAGTTTGATAAAGTACGATCCTATAACCTGGCTCTGCACAGTTTGATAAAGTACGATCCTATAACCTGGCTCTGCACAGTTTGATGACGCGGCTCAAAGTCGTTCTCGGCCCCTTGACCCCGGGCCACAATGTGGACCCCCCCCCCCGCCCCCCTCTATTACCCCTTGATCCGCCCCTGTCGGCATAGGCTTTGAAGCAAAAACTAACTGGAGGGCTGCGCTCGCGTGTACACAAGCCTGATACCTCTATTTAATTTTAGTGTCGCACTTACAGAGCTACAAAAGAACGGTCGATTTGGGAGGGTTTCGTAATTACCATCCTCAATTCCTGCATATGTGAACAGCTCAGATCATGGGTCAATAAAGTGTTACACAGATGGTCAAAATTAAAGTACAAGATATTGCACTGGAAGTGGTACTACACTGATACAATATTCACCGATTGCTTTCAACATGGAGGGCGGTGCCCAAATTGTCTCACCTGTGATTTGTAAATGGAATTCCGAAGGCCGTAGGCCTGAGGGATTCCATTTACAAATCACAGGTGAGACAATTTAGGCACAGCCCGACATGTTGAAAGCAGTAGGTCGATATTGTAATTGTAAATCTATCCATTCAAAGGATCTGACGACGATCTCTTTCCTGCTTTCATGCGATGGTACACAGACAGAATTGGTTCTGTTCTGTTCACACACTACTTTCAGTCCACCTACCTGCAAGGGTCAAGTCCCAAGAAATATGTCTCTGTATTCCTATCGTATCACTCTCCTCCTGTTTTGTTTTCTTTCACATACATTTTCCCTTCTTTTTTGACGGGTTTCTGGACAGCAAACTCAAAACAAATTCTTTTCATCACAAAAGCGATCTTTGGAATTGACTGACGTAGTCCGAAAGAATTCATGCATCAACTTACGTCACGTATCCGACGTCATCACTTCGCATACCTTATGGTCTCGGTATTTCGTTGGTACTTCATATTTCCTACTTGTAAAATGACCCTCAAATCTAACCGAGACTAGTTGAGGCTGTATCCATGCTGGCGACACGTGAAACACATGACTTGTATTGATACGCTTGCCAGGAAGTGTACATTGAGGCAGATCCATTTGGAGGTGAGACACGCTGATTGCCTGACCGCTGAGTGATTGCATTGACCAATCAAAATGTCGAATTAACAAAGAAGGATTTACAATGATACAATATTCACCGATTGCTTTCAACATGGAGGGCGGTGCCCAAATTGTCTCACCTGTGATTTGTAAATGGAATCCCGAAGGCCGTAGGCCTGAGGGATTCCATTTACAAATCACAGGTGAGACAATTTAGGCACAGCCCGACATGTTGAAAGCAGTAGGTCGATATTGTAATTGTAAATCTATCCATTCAAAGGATCTGACGACGATCTCTTTCCTGCTTTCATGCGATGGTAAACAGACAGAATTGGTTCTGTTCTGTTCACACACTACTTTCAGTCCACCTACCTGCAAGGGTCAAGTCCCAAGAAATATGTCTCTGTATTCCTATCGTATCACTCTCCTCCTGTTTTGTTTTCTTTCACATACATTTTCCCTTCTTTTGACGGGTTTCTGGACAGCAAACTCAAAACAAATTCTTTTCATCACAAAAGCGATCTTTGGAATTGACTGAGGTAGTCCGAAAGAATTCATGCATCAACTTACGTCACGTATCCGACGTCATCACTTCGCATACCTTATGGTCTCGGTATTTCGTTGGTACTTCATATTTCCTACTTGTAAAATGACCCTCAAAGCTAACCGAGACTAGTTGAGGCTGTATCCATGCTGGCGACACGTGAAACACATGACTTGTATTGATACGCTTGCCAGGAAGTGTACATTGAGGCAGATCCATTTGGAGGTGAGACACGCTGATTGCCTGACCGCTGAGTGATTGCATTGACCAATCAAAATGTCGAATTAACAAAGAAGGATTTACAATGTTGCTTAGTGTCTGTATGAGGCTACAAGGTGAAAATAGAAAAAGAAAAACACGATCCTTGACTTTGATGGGCTTTTTCTGCTCGTAAACACACATTCTTCTGCTCATCACAGCATGCTCCATTATTGAGTTTAAAACATCAATTAAATTTGTTTTGAATAAAACTCACAATTTTACAATAAGAATTTAGAGACCTGAATCAATTAGGTATATCATACTTAGTTTGACTTTTGCAAAACTAATTACACATTTAATTGAATCACTCAGACAGACGGAGACATAGAGAGACAGACAGAGGGCAAACATCTGAGAAAGAAACCCCTTTAAAAATGTTACCATGTTTGAATTGAAACATCGCAAGGTGAAGCCATAATTCATCACCTTTCAGTATGACGTCATGAGCGTGTTCCACACTTGAAATGACGTGCTTTTGGAGCTTGGAAACTTGTATAATTTCCATTCAACGATCCGAGTTTGTTAAGTTTGAGCATATTTTCAACGTCAAACACCATGAAACTATATATATTTGGAATCAGAAAATGATAAGGAATAGATAGAAGTTGTTTTTAAGTGTCTTTTTTCATAAATAAAGATAGTGGTTATTTATCGGTTTTCTTCATTGTTAAGCATAATTCTCAATACAAAACAACAAAACTATATAGTTTTAGATACAGAACGCAATACAAAAATATAAATTTTCTGTTTCAAATATTAGTTTTTAAAAATTTGAAAAAATGACATATTTCGAACAAACATTTCAATAACAAAATTTTAAGTGACCAAGCTGAAATGCAATCCCATAATCCGGCCTAGATCTGAAATTGTGTGATAAGAAATTCGATCAAATTGATGAATAACTGTAACTGTGAAAGTGCTGCCTCGACCTTTTGGCAAACGGTAAAATATGACGTCATCAAACTGTCCTATCAATAAACGAAAAAACCTTCTATGAGAAAATCCAGTCAAAAATATCCATATCAAATTTCATAAAGATCCACTCAGTAGTTTTTGAGATATGATCTGCAGTATGAAAAAAAACAATCTCACGCCCATAACGCAAACTCATTTGGTCGTGTTCTGCCGATACTATAATGTTTTTCTTTCCTAAAACACACTATAATAGTAGCCCTTCCCAATGTCTATGCTAAAACTGACTTGTCTGTGTTGTCAATGATTTTGCTACAGTGTGAGAACAAAAAGTCTAAAAAATCTCACGCCCATAACGCTGTGACACGAAAACTCATTTGGTCGTGTTCTGCCGATACTATAATGTTTTTCTTTCTTAAAACACACTATAATAGTAGCCCTTCCCAAATGCAATGCTAAAAATG
The DNA here is from genome assembly GCF_037325665.1 of Littorina saxatilis. Taxonomy (NCBI): domain Eukaryota; kingdom Metazoa; phylum Mollusca; class Gastropoda; order Littorinimorpha; family Littorinidae; genus Littorina; species Littorina saxatilis. Next base: position 68,113,036 of record NC_090248.1, on the reverse strand, counting down.
ACTTGTTTGTGTTTTCAATGATTTTCTGCGAGAATGCGATCTATCTGTTTGTCGCAAAGACCGTGTGACACGAAAGTTATGAGCGGAAGACAAATCTGCTGAGTGCAATTACGTTTCAGAAGAGAGTTGGTTAAAACAGTTTATCACTCAGACACGCAAAGGAACACTATAACTTTATTATTCAGGCCATAATTATTTGCTTTCCTTTGTCATGTATGAAAGTACTGGCCTTGGTTGAAGAAAGTGACCTGTCGCTGTGCAACAAATTTGTCGCCATTTTCCGCCGTGTTTTGTAAATAAAACGTGTTTACTACCCACACATACAAAACGATGTTGTTGGTTCTTTTTATTTTCTTATTGTTTGATTCATGCTTAGCAGTTTAGTATGCTTTGTTTTCTTCTCAATTCAATGGATGGCTATAAAATAAGCATTTAAATGTGAAGGTGTTAAAATTACCCATGATCTGAGCTGTTCACATATATGTATGTTCTCTTTGTATACAGTTGTTCATTATCGGAATTATAGTTTATTGTGACAAAATCACGAAGATTTGGCTCTGTAATACATTGTTTTGCTGAGCTAATGTATTGTTGGGTTACTTTCCGTTTATCTTCATTGCTTTACACCCAATTTTGAACACTACCTTATGATCTACAATGCTTCTACATAATGCGCTTCATGTACATAAACTTATATGTTCTACCATTAATGTTTTTATGTAACCTTTTTTTTTCTTTTTTTTCTCCCTAGTCATAGTTATAGTAAAATAGTTTAGTCCCTCTTTAGGGCGAGGGCCAGATGCAAAAAAGCATATCTATGCTTATTCTTGTCACCCTCGAAAAATAAAGATTTGTCATTGTCATTGTCATTGTCATTGTCATATCTATAGGCTAACTGCTTTTTCGCCACGGTTTATTCAGTCTGTTTCATTTTCATTAACCTTGTTCACAAAACAAGACTTTAGAAATAGATGACATTGAAAAAGCGGGTTCGGGTTGCAGAATGCGCGCGTTATGCTTAAAAAATAGTACTTTGAGGTTTTAAAGCAAACTAAAAAGTACTTTACGAGATGCAGGGCAGTCTCGGACATTATAAAACAAAGAAAGTATAAAAGTCCTCGCAAGAAGTGAATAGAGGTATCAAGGTTAGACAAATCTCGTATAACAACCCTCTCTGCCAATGTTTTCATCCGCATACCCCCCCCCCCCCCCGAAAAAAATCCCCTTTCGCCTTCCCACCCAGGCCTTGCAAGGCTTGTATTACCCTCAACTGGTGTTGTCTTACCATGCCTATGCCTGTAGGCAATACCCCTACGTCCATAAACACTTTTTATTTTTCTTAGTGCCAAGTTTAATACGTTGTCTTTACCCTCCCCTCCCCCTCCCCTCCCCCCCTCTCCACCCACTCCTTACTTCCTGTTTCACACATCACAACCACCTCTTAACTCACTCTCCCACTTTTTCTTTCACACAAACACACACACACACACACACACACACACACACACACACACACACACACATGTACACCAACACACACAAACACACACACACACACACACATACACACACACACACACACATACACACAAAACACCCTCCCTCTTCTCGCCCTTCTTCCTAGTGCGTATATGAAAACCGATACAATATAATACAATACAATACCGTATTATTGTTTTGTAACGTATTGCATTGCATTGTATTGTATTGCATTGTATTGTATTGGTTTCAATAACCCACACAGTGCAATTTTAAGTCTAGTTATTGAGTCACCCATCTATATCAATTTGTGCACATCTCAAACCCTGGAAGCCCACAGTGGTAAATAGAAACCCAAATTGAAAAGTGTCAGTTGACACTTGAGACATTGCTGCACACACTTCCGCAGGTCTCTATGCAATGACTGTCTATACTTTGAGGCGAATGGTCTTAAACAAGATCAAGATGACAGTTGCAAATGATGTGGGTCACATGGCTTCAGCCTTGTCACAAATACCGAAGATACGTGCATTTCATATTTAAAGTCACACTGCTTCCGCGAAAACAGTTCTGCTCAGGGTGTTTCCCCCCAGACTTGCCCAGGCTTTTAACGTAGGGTAAGACTATCCCTCCAACTGGAGAGGACACACACCAACAAAAGACACCTGCCCACTGCTTCCTGTGCAAAGAAAGAATTTATTTCTGGAAGAAGTATTTTCACTAAAAACCAGGAGTGTCAGTTACGAAATTAATTCATGGAAACAATTCAACCGAGCACATAGCGTTGCCAGGCTGTGGATGTTTGATCAGCGTTAAAATAGAGGTGTAGTCTTATCCCGTGAGCAAGCCTCGCTAGGTCTGAGCAGGTGAGCTCAATTGCTAGGACATGTAATAGATCCTACCGCCAGTTCAAGTCAAGACTTGGGTAGAACCCATTTTGGGGGGTATAGTACAGAGTGCTTCGATCCCTAGTGAGAGACGCACGAAGAAAACCGTCAGATCACGATTGTTTATCTCCAACGTTGACAACTCTCAAGGCGTTATGACATCGAAACATCGAAACACAAATGTATACAGGGGGGCAAGCGCCTTTGGCCTAGAAACATCACAATGGTATTGATTGCACAGTAGAAGAACAAAACTTCGGGGTACGGGGAGCTTCCCAGTGAGAGACGCACATGAAAGACAGCCACCCGGGATGCTCAACCCCCCCCCCCTATCATCCCCCCCCCCCCATCACCACCGACCTCTTGTGTCAGGTGCATATGACATCGAAGGCTAGTCATGCGGAGCGAATTCTAACTTTGTATCGTATGAACTTTCGGTTGAGGTTTTTGTCGAAGTTGTGTGTGTGTGTGTGTGTGTGTGTGTGTGTGTGTGTGTGTGTGTATGTGTGTGTGTGTGTGTTGTGTATGTGTGTGTGTGTGTGTGTGTGTGTGTGTGTGTGCGTGCGTGTGTGTGTTTTTGTGTGTGTGTGAGTGTGTGTGTAGGTGTGTGTGTGTGTGTGTGTGTGTTTGTGTGTGTTTGTGTGTGTGTATGTGTGTATGTGTGTGTAGGCCTATGTGGCGTAGGTGTGTGTGTGTCTGTGTGTGTGTTTGTGTGTGTGTATGTGTGGGTGTGTAGGCCTATGCGGCGTAGGTGTGTATGTGTGTGTGTGTGTGTGTGTGTGTGTGTGTGTGTGTGTGTGTTTTCAGAGTAGGCGAGGAGGAGAGATAGGAGAAAAATGTATATTTTGCTTATGAACCATGACCCGAGACTCTAAAGACTCCGACACAAAGCAAAACATCCAACCCTCCACCAAACAGGGTGAGCAAAACAATAATCTCATGAAATACACAACACTCACTTGAAAGTCTCGTCGAGGATGTCCTGTAGGTGTATGTTTTGTAGACACGCAGAATCGAAGTCAGACGACACGAATTTCAAAACAGCTCTGTTCCGGAAGCGTTCGTCTCACTTACGAAGAAATCAGCAAGCGATCTGAAACGATCTATAGCTCTCCAAATTCCTTTACATATTCCCTAAAACTACTCAAGAAAGGCAGTAACATGTGCAGACGACAAACAAACGCCATTTTGTGTTGCACCCCGAAACTTCTACACAAACTTCAGCACAGCGGTGTGTCTTTTCTCGGGTATGAATATCCCTTATTAGGTCACAGGGTAAGGTGAAATGGCTCCAATTACTGCATTAAAACATTTCGCCTTGCGCGCGCCTGGTGTGTTACATAGTTTGCAACTACATGTATACGCATAGCATGCTCTAATTCGTATCACTGTAACAGAGCAAATATAGTTGTTTGCTGCAGATATAGTTGTTTGCTGCAGACAGTTCGGGTCTCCCAGCCAAATTCAGTGTAAATTATGGCTGCTTATGGGTGTGTCGTGTAAGCGCCTGTCTAAGAACTTCCTTCTTGGATTATTTGCGTCACTGGTGAATTGTGCTTGGAAATTTAGTGGGGGTATTGACGAAGGCCAGAGACCACATTTTGAGTGTGCACTATTCCGTGAGCTACCCGGATGTTCTTGTGTCCTGGACACGACTCTCGGCTTTTCTGTGAGGTAGGTATTGTAGGCTACTCTTGAACGTGTTACTGCGTGTACGTGCACTTTTGCTTTACGGTTTTTGTTGGGTTTTAATTTTGGTTAAGTCTGTTTGTGACTTGCTCCGGTTTCTGACTCTCTTTCGGGCTGTATCTTTGTCTCCCTCTGTCTCTGTCTCTCTCTGTGTCTCTGTCTCTCTCTCTCTGTGTCTCTGTCTCTCTCTCTGTGTCTCTGTCTCTCTCTCTCTGTGTCTCTGTCTCTCTCTCTCTGTCTCTCTCTCTCTGTGTCTCTGTCTCTCTCTCTGTGTCTCTGTCTCTCTCTCTCTCTCTGTCTCTGCTGCTTTACTAAAACCGCATTTTCCCCAGTAAAGGGACAACATTTTTAGCATGGAAGTTGGAGTTACTGTGCACACAAGTTGTTAATCATACACACAGACAAACAAACAGACAAACAGACTCTCTTCTGTCTTCCTGTCTGTTTGTATGTATATCTGCCTGTCTCTCTTTCAGACTTTCTCTGTATCTATCTCTGTATCTCTCTCTCTCTCTCTCTCTCTCTCTCTCTCTCTCTCTCTCTCTCTCTCTCCGCCCCCCTCTCTATCTCTCTCTCTTATCCTTAGCGGATTATGACTTTATTCAGTTATTCTGCAGAAAAACAAATGCTGGAGAAAAACCGTTCTTTTCTGCAGCATTTCTGCATAATGTCATCTTTCGCCGAAGCAGCGTTTTTTTCTGCAGCAAAAACATTTTACTGCAGTAAAATTGAAATCAAGAATGCTGCAGTAAAACGGTGCTGTTGTTTTACTGCAGAAAACCTGTTTACATTTTTTCTGCAGCATTTTGTCCTGGCTCTTGGTGGATTATGACATTATTCAGTTATTCTGTAGAAAAACCGAAATGCTGGAGAAAAACTGTCTTTTCTGCAGCAATTCTGCATAATGTCATCTTTCGCCGAAGCAACGTTTTTTTTTACTGCAGTAAAACAGTTTTTCTGAAGCATAATGTTTACTTGGTTTTCTGCAGCATTATTGCGATTAACTTTTTCTTCAGAATAGTCTGTGACAGTTTTTCTGGAGAAAAACGAACGACCTTGTAAAGTAGCGTTTGTATTCGTCGCCCCCTGGGATAGTATAATAGTTTGTTCCGCAGTGTACTAATCAGAAGGCGTGTAGCATAAGGGCATTATATTCAACTTCAAAATACATTCGTGTCACGCACAACTATTGGTAATTCTGGATGAGTCCATCTCTCGACAGAGGGGGGCTCGCGTGCTCCAACATTATAATGAGCCAGTACAAAATGCTGCAGAAAAAGTGTAAACAGGTTTTCTGCAGTAAAACAACAGCACCGTTTTACTGCAGCATTCTTGATTTCAATTTTACTGCAGTAAAATGTTTTGCTCCAGAAAAACCCGTTGCTTCGGCGAAAGATGACATTATGCAGAAATGCTGCAGAAAAGACAGTTTTTCTCCAGCATTTCTGTTTTTCTGCAGAATAACTGAATAATGCCAAAATGCTGAAGAAAAAGTGTAAACAGTTTTTCTCCAGTAAAACAACATCGCCGTTTTACTGGAGATGTTGTTTTACTGGAGATAAACATCACCGTTTTATCGCTTTGTGTGGCGCAAAAAAGACTGCAACAGAAAAGCATTTGAAAAGGTGAAAAGAACTGTTTTATGTAACGAAGTAAAGCAAGGTGGATTAAATATGATTGATTTGCGTCAGATGCAGTGTTCCTTTTTGTTAAGCTGGGTTGTGAACCTAACTCTGTCTAATGAAGACCAGAAATGGTCATGGCTCCCAAAAGCACTGTTTTTCCGTTTTGGGAGTCGCTTTGAGTGTTTTTTTGCGAACATTAATAGCAAACCATTTAAAGGATTGGACAGTATTAAATCGGAATTTTGGTCCGCTGTGTTGAAGGCATGGCTTGATAACAATCAAGTCAATAATAATGGTAATTCTATTTCGGGTTTGTTGTGGAAAAACAAAGATATAATTTGTCAAGGAAACCCACTCTTTTTTGCGGATTGGATTAAAAGTGGTATAATGTATGTGAGCGATGTGTGTGAGAATGGACGTTTTGCTTCCTATGAAGAAGTGTGTGAAAGAACTGGCTACACTGCAAATAGATTGCTTGAGTACAATGTTGTTCGAACAGCTGTACATCTCCTTTTAAGAAATGTCGATATAAACGATGTAAATTGTTCAGTCTGTGACATTCCGACCTTTTGTGGAAAAAAGTTAAATCAGTAAAAGAAATTCGAAAGATTCTGGTGGAAAAACAATACAGCCCACCCTGTTCAGAAGGATTTTGGAGAAGAAAATTAGGATTTGAAATTGACGAAAAGAATTGGAACTTAGCAGCCACTGTCACTAGTGAAGTTCGATTACGTGTACTGCATTGGAAAATATTGCAAAACATTTATCCAACTAATATTTTATTGTGTAAAATGAAAGTGAAGGCTGATAAAAACTGTACATATTGTAAGGATGAACTTGATGTATTGGAGCATTTTTTCTTTGAATGTCCAACAGTGCTCAGGTTTTGGAAATATATTGAAATGTACATTTTAGTAAACATTGGCGAAAGAATTAGGTTAAATGTTACATATGTGCTTTTTGGTATAAAAAGTAACAGCAAAAATATGAAGAAGATTAATCACATTATTTTAATCGCAAAGATGTGCGTAAGCATTTAAAAAAAAACAGATTCACGATTAACACTGGAAATTATTTTTGGAAATCATTTTGCTTTGAGATTTCGTTAGTCTGAAGTTTTATTAATTAAAAACAAATTATTGTTTATTTTCTTTGATATAAGGTAAAGACAGCCATACATTATGATGCGAATATTGTTTTTAAAAAGATCAATATATGATGACATTATGATCATTTTGATGCTACGTTGACACGTATATTTTTTTCACGTATGACTATTTTTAGTCCTTTTGTATAATGTAAAAGTTTTTCTAAACCGCATGTAAATGAGAGAGTATGTGTGCAAACAGAAAATACAGTTACCATGTTTGTTAAAAAAAATATATATATATATAAAAAAAAATATATATAAAAATAAAAAAAAATAAAAAAATCACCGTTTTAATGCAGCATTCTTGATTTCAATTTTACTGCAGTAAAACTGTTTTACTGCAGAAAAAAACGTTGCTCTCGCAAAAGATGACATTATGCAGAAATGCTGCAGAAACAAACAGTTTTTCTCCAGCATTTCTGTTTTTCTGCAGAATAACTGAATAAAGTCATAATCCGCTAAGGATACTCCATCGCTCTCTCTATCTCTCCCTCTCTCCATTTCTTTCTCTCTCTCTCTCTCTCTCTCTCTCTCTCTCTCTCTCTCTCTCTCAGCCCCCCTCTCTATCTCTCACTTTTGAACACTACCTTATCTATTAAAAGTCGATTTTTATGGGTCAATTGCTGTCGTATGTTTAAAAACAAATGCAACTTATCCCAACTCCAAAGTAAATACTTCAAATGGTTAAAAAAAAAGTTGGTTTTGCAAAGAAAGAGTGTGTCTGGCAACAAACGTCCCTTCAGCACTGAAGAGCGCGAAGGGGAGGGAATCTTCTCCTGTTCTCCGGACTATAGTATTAAAAGACGTCTCATAATCAATCAGCCATTCAATCAATCAACCTGTCAATCAATCAGTCATTCACTCAATCATTCTGTCAGTCAATCAATAGATCAATCTTTTTTTTTAAAATAGACGGAAACATGATAGATAAATAAAGTAATGAACAAACCGATAGATAAATAAATAAAATCGTTTATTTAGGAACGACTTTCTTCAACTGTAATTTGACAAACATTTTTTGTTATAATTTTTTTTTAAGATAAGTTTGCTCACATTTTGATAGAACATAATTATGCGATGTCTTCTGCATTGTTCTGTTGAATGTCGTGCCTTACTTGAATGAGGGCCCCAAAGGGGGGGGGGTATCATCACGATCACGAGAAGGGAAATTTTAGCTTTCACGATCACAGTTACCCTGATTTTTGTTTTCACGATCACGAACACCTTGACGAATAGAGGATCATAGAGTGATACAGCTGTGAAAAATGTACGTTGAAAATAAAATGCTTTGCAATAATGCCCATCACGATCACGAAAACAAATGACGATCACGATCACGAGACTTGATTTTTTGTGTCATCACGGATCACGGGCAAAGTCCCATCACGATCACAGAAATGGAAATTTCGGCAATCACGGTCACAGAAAGGTAAAAAAACACCAATCACGATCACGATTTTAAACCCTTTGGGGCCCTCTTGAATCAAAACCCCGCCACGGAAACGATAACTGAAACATGATCTGTTATATATCATTATCTAGGTGTCAGTGTTCAGGGAACTTACACAGTGATGCAGGATCATACAATACAACTATTTTTAAACATGACAAAGCGAGACACCTACACACCTACACACCCACACAGACACAGACACAGACGCACACACAGACACACACACACACACACACACACACACACGCGCGCGCGCATACTCACATACACACACACACACACACACACACACACACACACGCACACACACACAAATACTCACATACACACACTCACACACACACACACACACTCACACACACACACACACACACACACACATACACACACACACACACAAACTCCACCCTACAGCAATTAAAGTTATCGCAGCAATCGCGCGCACCTGATGAATAAGAGATCCGGAATCTTTACAGACAAACATGTGGTGAAACAGAAAAGGCCACATTTGAAATGTCCGAGCCCCGCCTGTATATTCCTACAGTACGCTTATTCAGCCGTTAACGAGGAGAACAGACTGAGAACTGCAAAGTTCTTTAGAGACCGTTTGCACAATGTTATCGGTGGAGTTAACTCCTGTAAGTGATACCTGTTGGCATTTCGCAAGGCTGTGTCAACCTGCCCGGGACATAAAGAAATGGAAAGAGAGGAAGAGAGACGGACAGACAGAGAGAGAGACAGAGAGACAGAGTCGGAGAGAGACAGACAGACAGACAGACAGACAGAGAGAGAGACAAAGACAGACAGACAGACAGACCTTCACTGTGTCAGAGAGGGAGAGAGAAAGTGATGGAAAGAAAGAGGGATAGCCAGGGGGAGAAAGCGAAAGAGGGGGAGAGAGAGGGATAGCTAGACAGACAGACAGACAGACAGTCAGACAGACAGACAGACAGACACACAGACAGACAGACAGAAAGACAGAAAACAGACAGACAAACAGACAGACAGACAGACAGACAGAGGAGAGACAGACGATGAGTGTATACAGAAAAGAGAGACAGACAGAGACAAATTGGAAAGAAAGAGAGGGGTGATAGGCTGAGAGAGTTAGACAAAAACGAACAAAAGCGAGAGAAGGAGAGATGGAGGAAGGTAAAGCATATTGGTGTAACCTATTCATACTTGCTGAAGCGTTTCAGAAACGAACGTCAGGGTTTCTAGTTTCCAGCAAAGACAGTTTCATATTTCGTAAAGGAATGTGAAATATGTCATCTTTGCTTTTGGAGTCAAGAGCAATCGATACATCGTCGCCATTTACATTTCACATGTTATTTACTTTATAATTATTTGTTTACTTATTTGTTTTTTTATTTGTTTATTCATTATTCGTTTGTTTATTTGCCTATTCTGCAGACATGCCATTGTGACAATGGCTCTTTCAACATATTTCATAAGTGTATCATACAGTTTGTTTCGGAGTCTCTAAAAAAACACGGTTTTCATTTATTTTTCAAAGCCCTACTTCTCTCTCTCTCTCTCTCTCTCTCTCTCTCTCTCTCTCTCTCTCTCTCTCTCTCTCTCTCTCTCTCTCTCTCTCTGTCTCTCTCTGTCTCCCTGTCTCTGTCTCTGTCTCTGTCTCTGTCTCTCTCTTTCTTTTTCCCACTCTCTCTGTCTCTTATATCGCTCTCTGTCCCTCTCTGTGTCTGTTTATATGTTTCTGCCTCTATCTTTCAGTCTGTCTTTCTCTGTATTCTCTGTTCGTCAGCCCCCACCTTCTAGTTGACACACCTTCTAGTCAGCCCCCACCTTCTCTGTATTCTCTGATCGTCAGCCCCCACCTTCTATGCCGCTCTTTCTGTCCCCCACACTCCCCCTTCCTCTTCCCCCCTCCTCCTCCCCCCCCCAACCTCACCCCACCCCGACCCCCTCTTTTAAGCAATACCGTTAAATGGATCTCTAGTGGTTGTTTGTACTCACGGGACATGCACCCGAAGAAATGGTCTCGCTCAAAGCCAATGCCAAAATGACAAAGCTGCCATTCTAGAGTAAGCGACAACTCCGGTCGCTACACTACTGTACAAATGAAAGTCAAAAAGTTAGGGAATTCCCCTCCTACTGTCAAGTCTATAGAACACGCGACAGCTATTTCAAGCGCAGCCAATCAGATCCAAGGACAGGAACAGTGCGCGTAAGGTGGGGGACAGAAGTGGTATATCTTATGATATTACCCTGCACAGGGCCGGATCTGGGGGGGGGGGGGGGGTTCCTGGGGTTCCGGAACCCCCCCCCCCCCTGGCCATCCAATGTACCTCCCAGAGAAAAAAATGTGGACTTTGGACCCCTGCCTTCAGTTGGAAACCCCCCTCCCCCCTCAAACGAACTTGGTCCGGCCCTGCTGCAGTTGTTGCTCTTCAATTGTCAGAGGCCTATGCGTAGCTCTTGGATTTAAAAAACACGATAAGTGGTCTGCTTCTAGTTCACTTCCCGGTCCGCAACTCTCACACGTGGTGAGACATATATAATTACGTAGTTCCAGATGAACTTGGAATGGTCTTCAGTATAGCCTCGCAACTGGGCAGAGGAACTTGATCGCAGCTGAGCGTATTGAAAAGTCAGTTTTAGTGAGTGTTAGTGAGTGTTAGTGAGTGTTAGTTAGTGTTAGTGAGTGTTAGTCAGTGTTAGTCAGTGTTAGTGAGTGTTAGTGAGTGTTAGTCAGTGTTAGTGAGTGTTAGTGAGTGGAACCTGATCTTTCTATCCGTTGTCGATTTTTATTGAAGATAAATCACATTGAGAAAAAAAAGTGCATTCAAAGCTGTTGAATTTTCGGAGAAATTTGTTTACTCGGTTTTTTTTAAAAGAAATGTTGTTTCTACTTTGAAAACAATTGTCTTTGGGCTTTCAATTTACGATTCACTTTGTTTTACTTCTTCAATTTGTTCTTAGCTGTTTTACATGATTATCAACAACTTTTTCTGTGGCAACTGTGATTATTTAACATGTATTCCTAACAGTATGTGTTAGCTTTTGGTTTGTTGGAAAAAAAGTTATAGTATATCTTTTTGACTAGACTAAGTATTGAGATGATTTATTGAGAATTTCTTGGGGAAGATTTGATAGCAATATGTTGACTTCTGCGACAAAATGTAAACTAAACTGCCCCTACCCCATTCTCAAATGTGTAGCCACTTCGCATTTGTCCCCTTTCTTTGATTTTTTTTAGAACTGCGTAAACATGACACGAAAAAAGTACGCTTCAAATAAGAAAGAGGTCATATTTATTTTTTTAAATAGTTTGTTCTCTTTCAGCGGGAATTCAATGCACAAGTTATGAGCGGAAGCTTCTCCGATCTTCACGATAGAACCCCTTTCCGATAAACTCTCGTCTCGGCGATCTGACACCTTCGCTTAACGAGAACTGAAACGATCACTGCACAAGAGTCTCGGCCGCCCAGCCAGGAGGACACTTCGCATCTCCTTGAACAAAAGAGCACTTTTGGATTTAACGTCTGCTCACAGGGTGTTCAAATAAACATGGATAAAGGTGGCATCTTAAATCTGGACAGTTCTATTCAAGAGGTAATGGAAATGCCAGCTAGCAAGTTGTTTAGCCATGCCAGGAAACTAAGTGTGACACTGACTGGTTGTAAAAATGTTGAACAATGGCGGGAACGGATTATTTTGAGTCAACGAGTGCATATGGGAACCTACTTCGACATACAGGTTGGTTATTGTTTTTGTTGTCTCCCTTATGTTATTGTTGGCTTTATGCAACATTTTGTATACCCATTTTAGTTCCTTAGAATCCACGTTGCTCAAGACACAAAGAACGACAAAAAGGAGAAAAGCTTTTGGACATTTTCTAAGTTTGGCATTGTTTGCATTGTTACGATCGCAATATGGAAGATCAAGGACATAATCAACACTTGTAAAAAATATAATTTCATTGAGGGCACCAAAGGGGGGGTATCATCACGATCACGGGAAGGGAAATTTTAGCTTTCACGATCACAGTTTATACCTTGATTTTTGTTTTCACGATCACGAACACCTTGACGAATAGAGGATCACAGAGTGATACAGCTGTGAAAAATGTACGTTGAAAATAAAATGCTTTGCAATAATGCCCATCACGATCACGAAAACAAATGACGATCACGAGACTTGATTTTTTTGTCATCACGGATCACGGGCAAAGTCCCATCACGATCACAGAAATGGAAATTTCGGCAATCACGGTCACAGAAAGGTCAAAAATCGCCAATCACGATCACGATTTTAAACCCTTTGGGGCCCTCTTCATTGTTATACTTAACTTTACTTAACTATTGACTCCTTCGGTGATGTCGGACTGCAGAAAGTTAAAGGAGAAAAAAGAAGAAAAAAAAGGCAAAATAATGACCCACCCTCCAATTATAAAAAAAACACACAAAAAAAAACCCCAGAAGGAAAGCATTTTCCAAGCACGGGGTTGAAGATGCAAAAGATAATACTCCCATGTACCTTCCTTTTTCCAAAGACTTACACTTATTGAATTATTTATTTATTCATTTATTTGTTTACTTGTATTTTATTTAATCTTATTTTATTTATTTTATTTCTTATAAATATCATTTTTCTATACAATTTCATTTCACTTCGTTTGCTACTATTCAGCCTTCAAATAGATGCAGGTCGTCAATATTCTATCACATTTGTATAGATACTGGAAGAAACAAATCCTTTAATCCTTTCTTAACGCGCATTCTTTTACCGTCTGTTACAGAATGAGTTCGGAGACAAACACAGCAAACCGTTGGACACAATATGCCACACTCTCAATGAACTCTTTGACAAAGTGCGTGAAGCCATGAACGACCTTGACCCTGCTCTCAAGCACGTGCTGATGGATTCCGGCGGAAGTGACGACAGCACCGACATTGAGAAGCAGATCGAAACGAGGCAAAAATGTCTGCGGTCTGCGCAATGTTCCGTGATTGTGGCAGGTATGTTACCGTTCTCGTTTCTTTGAGGTGTCCCTACAACTTGAAACGTACACTCGGGTATACGATCGCACTCATCATCACATGTCTGTGGAGGCTCCTATAGAATCCTGCAACTTAACGACATACCGAAAATCAACGGCCTGGCTGCTTCGTAGCTGGAGCAATCTTTAAAAAAAAAATTTACTTCGTGATTGGCACCTATGTCAATCTGTTAAATTAATTCAGCGATACAAACTCACTGCGTAGAGACTTTACCATGCTGTTAGTTTAAAAGTGAAAAGTTGCTCTTATTCTATGTGCAACCCTCAGCAGAACTATGACGGTGAGCATTGTCATGCAATAGTTTTATGTCATGTTTTCTCACTACTGTTTTGTTTGTCTAGGTTCCGTTCGTTTTTCTTTATTTAAATGTATTTTATTCATACACACACAAACACGTACACACACTTTCTCTTTAAATAACCCCCTCCCTTCCTCTCTAAGTGTGTATAAGTAACTATAACCTTTTTCCTTCTTACTATCAATATTATTTGCGTCTGTAAGATTAGGCTTTTCCTAAAACCTCTATCCTTTGGTAATAAAGTTCAGTCTCAGTTTCAGTTTCAGTTTCAATTTCAATTTATCTCTCTCTCTCTCTCTCTCTCTCTCTCTCTCT
>NC_090248.1:68083513-68098916 GCF_037325665.1 Littorina saxatilis | reverse complement strand
CTCTCTCTCTCTCTCTCTCTCTCTCTCTCTCTCTCTCTCCCCCTACAACTCTCCATGTGAGTATTACACGCTCAGCAGTCACACGGTAAACCTGCTTACATCATTTTTATCAAACAGAACCCAGCGCGTCTACGTAAACGGTCAATATTCAGGCGATGGTTACTTAAAATGCGGAGTTCCTCAAGGTTCTATTTTGGGGCCCTTATTATTTTGCATTTTTATCAAAGACCTGCCCTTGCATATAAAAAATAACAATGTGTCTTGTGAGCTCTTTGCCGATGACAGTTCCCTTCACTCGTCCTCAAAAACGTTAAATCAGGTGCAATACGATCTTCAACAGGGAATAAATGATGTCTTTAAATGGTGCGTTCAAAATAAAATGACATTACACCCGAAGAAATCAAATAGTATGGTCATAACATCCAGACAGAAACACCAGAGAGCACCCCTTATTATTAACCTTAAGCTGAACACTGATCCCATAGAGCAGGTTAAATCACACAAGGTATTAGGAATCGTAGTTGACCAAGAGCTTCGCTGGAATGTACATATCAATAATATTTGCAAAAACCTCTCCAAAAATCTGTATCTATTATCCAGATTAAAACCCTTTGTAGAAGCGGAAGGTCTAAAAATGTTTTTTGTGGCACACTGCCAATCTTTTATCAATTATGCTTCTACTGTATGGTGCGGTGCGAGCGAAAATCTGCTTAAAAAAATGAATTCCCTGCACAGAAGAGGGGCAAAGCTAATTGTTAATAACCCGTATCTGTCAACGTCAGAAAAGCTTAAAGCTGCTAGTTTACTTTCACTGCAGGAGCAGTTTGACTATAACATTGCAGTGTTAATGTACAAGGCACTCCATGGGCTGGCACCACCATACTTGAATGCATTCATAACCGAGGCTCCTGAGAGATACGGATCAGATAAATATCTACTACCAAGGACCCGTGTAGATCTATATAAAACTAGTTTTGCCTTTGCTGGGCCGTCAAGGAACTCTTTTCCTTCGAATATTAAAACTAGCAAATCTGTAAATATTTTTAAATCTTCTTTAAAAAAACATCAAAACTGTTCTTTGTAAGTGCACACCCGCGGTGACATAATCATGTGAATCTTACAGTTCTGTCTAATGTATACTATATTAATATTACTATATAATTATATTCACGTCATATTACATATTCATAGCATATAGTATTCATATTGTTTTACTTCGTATATTAGATTTTGTGTTTTGTGTGGCCGTGGTGCTTATGCTTATTTACTGTACATTTACATGTTATGCCTATATGAATTCATTATATTATGTTGTTTATATGCGTGCGGATGTGTTAGTGTGAATGTAAAGGGCACGTTGTAAGATTAGGCCCTTGGCTTAAAATGTTTACCCTTTATGTCAATAACATGTTCTAAGTCTAAGTCTCTCTCTCTCTCTCTCACTCTCACTCTCTCTCTCTCACTCTCTCTCTCTTTCTCTCTCTCACTCTCTCTCTCTCTCTCTCATTCTCTCTCTCTCTCATTCTCTCTCTCTCACTCTCTCTCTCTCTCTCATTCGCTCTCTCTCTCTCTCTCTCTCTCTCTCTCTCTCTCTCTCTCTCTTTTTCTCTCTCTCTTTCTTGTATCCGCCTTTGTGTCGTTACCCGGCAAGGCGATCTAGCCCATAGACAGACTAAAGACACTGTCGACTTGGATATGACCAAGTGGATAATAATTCCGTGTTCATCTGCTGGAATGTCGACAACTGTAATGCCACTTCAAATTTGCGCAGTGTTTGTCATCACCGGGTTCGGTTTTTCCCCCGCTTTTTGTACCGTACCTTCGTTGCGCGTGATATGTAATACCCCCAATGCAAGGGGCCGATGGCCTTAGCAATTAAACTTTCGTATTCGTATTCGTATTTTTTATTTTTTATAGTGGACATAAACAATCAGACGACCATTGTTGGGCACAATGTAAGTGATAGTTTAGTACCTCAAGGCACATTCAGACGAAAGAACGACCGCTCACCTACTCACGTAGGTAAAATTGAAGACAGTTACAAGTGGCACTGTACAATACATTAAAACTCGACGTAAGCAGTGCGACCTTTTGACCTTGTTTGTGCAAGACACGAGAACAATATTCCTTGGCCAATATCACAATACGCTGTTAATCTTTATTGAGAAAAAAAGGAGTCACTGAAGTTAGTTTGTAAGACTTGCTCTTTAACGACAATCTCGGAATATAGATACAGTCACCGACAAATAACTAAAATCAAATCGGTGTGCGAGTTTCGTTCCCTTTCGAAAATAATTACACGAACGAATGCAATATATTACTTTGATATGGGGAAGGTTTACCAGTAGCTTGGATCCGTTGTTTAAATAAATAAATTTAATTTTTTTAAAAATTGTTCGGTGTACATGATAAAGTTGTTCCGGGTAAACAATGGACGCTACATTCCAGATTTCCCTCGGGGGAAGGCTGTAGAGCTGTGACAGTTAAAATGAGGATAAAGTGGGGGTGGGGGGGGGGGGGGTAGATGGCGTTGTGACTGGAGGGAGGGGAACATTTTCGTGCGATTGGGGATTTGTACATTCAGTTAGAACAAACGCAAAACTATACAAACAAAAATCTCTTGTGAGAGCTATTGAGTACAGTTTTTCTGGAATAAAATCTTCGGGATGATTAATGGAACTGGCGAAGTTAAAGTGCGTAAAACAGTATCCTCCAATTTCAAAGCAAAGAAAGAGAACTACAAACAACAACCGAGGTACGTTCTTGTCACGAGACATCCTCTTCCAACATTGCATGTTTGTTGCTGTTTTTTGGTCCCATTGTACGTAAATTCTGCGCATATTTGATCCCATTGTACTTGTTAATCATATGGACAGTAAACAAACCGGACTTGAAACTGAGACGAGTCAATGGTGAAATAAAGCAGTATCAACCGGACCAAATCAGACTTGCTGCAAGCCTACACGTTTTTTGGGGGTATTTGGTTCTTAATGACCAATTACGTGGCTGATTACGATCATCTAAAACTTCCAGGGCGCGTCATTGTGATTGTTAACTTTACGGAACTAGAATCACTTTATGCAAGAAAGGTTTATAGTAGCTGTCACGTGCTGGTAATAAGGATTTGTCAGTGCCAGGTGTCGAACGTGACTTTGAATAGGGAACCACGACACGGATAATTATGAGAAAAAATGTATACATGTAAATTCCTTGCACAGTGAAACCAGTGTTTAAGGACCTCCAAAATCCGAGAAAACGATTAGCGTTTTGAAACTCATTTAAAGTACACTTCCACGAATCGTATTTTTGTGTGTGTGTGTGTGTACGTGTGTGTGTGTGTGTGTGTGTACGTGTGTGTGTGTGTGTGTGTGGTTTTCTTGATGTTGTTTTGTTCGTTTGTTCAGTCAAACCTCTAAAACACAATAGAAGAAACGTAGGCCTTATCAAAGAGGGAATCACAAAATTGAGATGCATTTACAGACCGACTAGGAGGATAGTGTTGATGGACAGTATAAGACCCATGTACAGTGTTGATTGAAGACCCATGTACAGTGTTGATTGAAGACCTTTTTTGAGAAAATGAGGTTTTGCAATGCAGTATCAACATTTGAGGTACATTTCATGTATGTTGAGGTCGAACAAATGGCGAGAAAAAATACCTTTAAAGCATAGCCTCTATCATTTTAAACCAGATCAAACAACCTTGTCGTGCAGACAGAAACTAAATTCTAAAGTCAAACAAATCGTTTGCTTGTCGAGGGCACAAAAAGTCATATTTCGTTTCTTCGTGACATGTCGACTGCAAGTTAAGATCGGTGACGCACACGTAATGTTAAACCAAGTGAATAGTGCATTATGCAAAGCACCCGTCGAGATATTGTGTGCAAATAATACAAGTGTTCAGAAAGTTCAGATCACACAGGAGTCACGGTATACCCAGTTGCGTTTCAGTTCAGTCTTGCAAGAGAAAACGAAGGTCAAAATAAAAAGAACCCAAACAACATTAAAGAAATCACACACGAAACTGGGTTTGGAATTTGATATTGATTTCATTGTTGTTGCCACGTTCAGCCAGACAATAATTCGTATAATAATATTGCATTTGTTCGGGTCATGTAATGTAAGCGTTAGCCTGAGTTTGTGCTATAGTTGACTGAATAGGATTTTACAGTGATAAACCTTCAGCTGAAAACAGCTTTATTTAAACCAAAGCAAAACCATTATTGGACGTGTGAAAATGAAACTCAGAGCATGGTAGGAGAACGTTCAATGAAAGTATTAGAGTTTACGGGTTATCCATGGTTAAAACAGTAGTTAAATGCACACCCTTTGACGCGTCTTAGTCATACATACGCAATGTGATGCCGTCTAAATCTTTTTAATTCCATTATAATTTGGGGGAACAAAAGCTTATCACACACAAATATGTTGGGGGTTTCGAGGACACCAAGCGCATTCCTTTTGGTGCTTTCTCCACCCCCAAGCACGCCTAAGATGACACTCACTTGAAAAACAGACTGTAATATCTAGTTTCAACTTTTTTCTTTTTAATTTTGTTTTCAGTTCAGTCGATCAAATATAAACTCAAGATGCACAGAAGAATATAACAAACATGTAAGACAAAGCTTTGCCAAGCAATCGCATGAATTAGTTTCAGTTTGATCAAACAAGGAACACAAAGAACAACTCAACACAGCCAATAAATACACGTGTATGTAGATTAAAAAACCAATAGCGGATATATAGAAATTAAATACAAAGTTAATAAATTAAAAACTAATAAATCAATTGATCAATTGATAAATAAATGATCAAATAAATACATAAATAAATACATAGATATATGATTCAATTAATAGATAACTAAATACATACCTATATATATATAAATAAATACATAATTGCGCACAACTGACAACAAAAATAAATAAACAAACCACAAAACAAACATTTAAATCCACAGCTCTTTCACTCATTCTTGTCGTGTATTGTCTGAGCGTTCTGATTCCTGAATAACATTAAGTTACATCATTTTAAAGCTGACCTCGTACGCCACTCTGTCTCCAGGAGAAACCAACGCCGGCAAAAGCACGTTCCTCAACCTTCTGCTCGGCATGGACATTCTGCCCATCTCCATCTTCAGCTGCACAGCCGCCATCTGTGTGCTGAAATACTCCCCCACTCTCAGCGCGGAGATCGTCTACCGTGACGGGAGGAGAAGGAAAGAGAAGTTCGCCGACGTGGCCGAGGCCAAAGTGTGGCTGACCAACACCGTGGCAGAGAAAGACCAGGACAAGCGAGAACAGGGGCTGGACATTGAGACCATCAACATCTTCGTGCCTGCGGTTGTCTTGCAGGTCAGTTTTGTGTGTGCTCTCAACACACGTACAGTTGATTGTGGTGTTTGTGGTAAGCGTTGTTGACTAGACTGGCTTGTTTCTGGGTGATGGGAGGGGTGATGCCAGCTTACAAAAGAAATCAAGTCGAATTAGCTATTGAATCTCCAACGTTACAAATGACAGAAAATGAAAATACAAGGGGGGGGGGGACGTATGATGATACTGCCACAGAGGAGGAAAAGGAGAAAGTGTAGAAGGAGGTGAACGATCACGACCCCCATCCCCCAGCCTTACACAAAACAAAACAACAAAGACAACAAAAGTCCGGTATTGCTAGATCAATTGAAGATCGATTGAACCATTACTCATCAAGCAACTGAGGTCGTGGCAGACAGGTGGTCACTATGGAGTCGTCGTGGGCAGGTTGTCGTTTGACTAGCTATCACATACAAGAATTTGCTGACATGAAATCCAATACCTCCTATAATGAAGGCGCCGTTTCCGTCTGATTTATGACGTCACCAAGAGTTATGTTTCTAAGCTGTCTTTTGATTGGTCAACAGAGCGGTGTGACGTTGGTGGACACGCCGGGTATCGGCGAGAATGAGACTATGTACAACTGCACCATGAACTACGTCAAGGGAAACAACGCTGCCGCCTACGTCTACGTCATCAAGACCGACAACGCTGGAGGCGTGCACGACGATAGGGTGAGTTGAGAGAGTTTGTTGTCATGGCAGTGAACGTAAGAGATATATGATGGAGGCCTTAAGACATTGTTGCTACCTTGAAGAGGAAGAAGAACAAGAAGGAGATGGTGATGAAA
This sequence comes from Littorina saxatilis, assembly GCF_037325665.1. Lineage (NCBI taxonomy): Eukaryota > Metazoa > Mollusca > Gastropoda > Littorinimorpha > Littorinidae > Littorina > Littorina saxatilis. The sequence continues at coordinate 68,092,751 of NC_090248.1, read as the reverse complement.
ATAATGATAGAACAAGAAAAGGAATGTATTGCGCCATAGAGCATTACAGCCATTAGTAAATGCTGCTGTTGCTGCTGCTGCTGCTGCTGCTGCTGCTGATGATGATGATGAATGATGATGATGATGATGATGATGATTCTCATCGCTTTCTGTATAAGCAACACCTTTTCTTCTATCAGTCTTTTTTCAAATTTAAGTCTGTGGGTAAATGTCAGCCTTCAATCGGGTTTTTTTCCAATAGTTTCTCTTATTCCACAGTTGCTGGAGTTCCTGCGAGCCATCTTAGAACACAAAGAGCGGGACAAAACCTCGGACATCTTCGACTCGTCATCTGCGATGTTCGTGTGCAACCGCTGGGATACGGTGCCTCAGGAACAGAGGGAAAGGGTCAAGGACAACGCCCTCAGCAAGTTCAAGGACGTGTGGCCAAAGTTCAACCCTAGTCAGGCCTTCTTCGTCTCCTCCACTGACGCCCAGATGCACAATGACGTCGACCCTCGTTACGTCACTGAGGACTTTGAAACGGTCTTGAAGGGTCTGAAGGAAGTGTTCGTCAAGGCCAGACGGAACGCGGTTAACCAGCATTACAGGTAAGACCTTGTCTTCCACCTTGCATCTGGATGTCCATATTGGCTTATTGTTAGCTTGCCCAGCTGAAGGGGTCTTTTTACATACTTTTTTGGGCCAAATACGTTTAAATTGATTTGTTAACTTTTTCAGTGGAACTATTTGTATGATAAAAATAATTTGCGAAATATTTTCTTGGTGGTGTTTTTTTTTTAATTCTCCAGCTAAAAGGAATCTATCAAAGTACAAAAGTGTAGAGAAAACAAACACGTCAAAAACGTTTCAAAATAGTCGCCAGCAGTATGCCTTCTGCCCGGTGTATTAATCAACGTGTTTCCTGCTTTCTGTTTCTGTTTTGTACATACACGAAGACAGTTTTCATCACGATCAAAACCCACACACATTTCAGATGGCTGAAACAGCTGCTTCACCACAGCACCAGTTTTCTCCAGACCACCATTCACCAGTGTAGCCAGACGGACGAACAACTCATTGAACGATTCCGACTGACGAAGGACAAGCTCGAAGCTCTGCAGAAAAAGACAACAGATACAACGGAGACACTCCGCCTTCAGGTCAAAGAAGAGATGCTAAAACTATGCGGGAAAATAGCAGAGATTCTAACGCAGGCGGAGGTGCAGAATGAGCTAAAGGACTGGAGTCATCACCCCTTCCCACCTGCACCAAGTCTGGCGACTGATGAAGTGAGTTTTTTTATCATGGATGTAGATGAACCTATGCTATGAGAGGATTTAATTATTTTATTTTTTAACGTTTTTTTTCTCAACATGTTTACAAATTTTATGTTTGACCCATACTTCATAATGTACAACTCTTCTTTCAAATTAATTTTAAATATTAGTATGTATGTGCAGTTTGAAAATGTGTGTGCAGCATGTGATGATATATAAGAGGAGTTAAAAGAAATTCAATAGCCACTATGTAATAAAGTGAGTTAGTTTGTTTTCAATCAGGCGTAAAAGAAAAGCGACACCCACCGTGTCAGCGTTAGCATTAGCATTGAAAGGTCTTCAAGATGCGGGATTGATGAAGAAACTTTTGACCTTTCCTTCTTCACCACAATGTATTTTGTGTCACACTCTCACCCTCCCTGTGCAGATCAAGCGGTGGCAGGAGGAAGTCGACACGCTGATCATGCGGCGGATCATCGAGAAGGTCGACGAGGAGCTCACGCGGCACGGGTGGCTGCAAGAACTCCAGGACGAACTCAAGGTGATGACTCAGAGAGAACTCAAGCTGGTTGACGACGAGATCAACTCCATCATCAAGGACATGACGGACAGGTCTTCCCTCGGTTCCTCCCAGTCCTCCAGCTGCACCGGCATGTCCGTCATGGACAGCGACAGCGATTCCGTGGTGGACATGGTCAGAGCCTACAAGGAGCGCAACGACGCCTCCCACCTCCCGGGCCTAAGTAGCGTGGTGGGGGCCTACGACTCAACAGCCAGGAGACCTTCAGTCGCCATGGCCAGTGTCCCCAAGCTGATGTTCCGCTCCGTCCTGGCGTCTCTCTCCGGAATTCTGAATGCTGTGGTGCGCTTGAGGAGGAGGTCGGCGTTCTCCACCAATCCCGAGGACTACATGAAGGACAGGATGGCTAAGATCAGCAGGGTGGTGTCCGAGAACCTGCACTGTCAGCTGCAGATGGCTGCCAAGTACCACGAGAAGTTCAGCAGCTTCATCGTTGACGTGGACAACAGCATTCCCAGGTGAGACTTATGACAGAGCAAAGACATTCGTTTGGCTCAAACGAAGTATACTCCAGAAGGGACGTCATACACAGGGAGAAGAGGGAATATATTTTGTGACTCATTCAATTGAGGACTAAGCTCACACCGGGCTAAATCTGGATATTGCCACTGTTTGTTTCAAACTCACAGGATGGTGGGGGGGGGGGGGAGGGTATAATCAATGAGTAAGGGGCGAAGTGAGCTCAATGACCAAATAAATGTTGACGTTTTTAGGCTTACATCCGTTTCTATCTCTAAAACTTCAAAGTTTTCTCAAATAAAATAATCCAGGAACATATTCTCGGGTAAGTAGAATGCGTTATGAAGACCTTGTAAGGACGATGCGCTATGGCCGAATTAGTGTGTCGTTTGTTTGTTTTTTCATCGCAGTGGATTTCTGCTAAATCAGGGGTGGGGGGGGGGGGGTGTTTACTCTGTTTTCTGGTCTAGTTTCTCATACAAATGTTCTCCATATGAATGTTCCAGATTCATCACCAGCAACAAACAGGTGATGGAGGACATCCGCGCCAACCGCCGCAAGTACCACTCGCAGCACGAGGAGCTGGTGGCGACCATGGAGAACTTGGAGCCAGTTCGGGAGATGCTCAGAGGCTTCGGGTCGCTCTACATCAGGGACCTCACCGCAGACAACATCTGCTTCATGCTGGACAAGGCCCAGAGGCGACAATCCGTGGCCGTGTCAGTCATACAGAACGATCCCGTGAGAGACTCTGGCCTGGGAGCCTCCATGCAGCCTGGAGAGGCCAACGGTCTTCTGGTCAATGGTTCCAGCTCGGGTCGCACGACTCAAGGCCTGTGGAGCAAGTACCAATGGGGTCACGTGGTCATCGGGGAGGACCATGAGCAGGTGATTGGTCGGGCCTACATCCAGGGACTGCACGAGGAAACGCTCATCAAGGAGATTGCTAGGCTCAGGTGAGTTTGAAGAAGAGAGTCGCGTGAATACCTGTTGTTTGACAAGGTTGTTCAAGACTTGTGCTGTAAAACTCACGATCTCTGCTGCCCTTTGTTTATCCCGAATCCTGGAATGACTTGTTTCATAAACTTCTTGCATTCGGCAAGGTTAACTTGACGTAGCCACCTTTGGCAATCCTCCGGTGAAGTGACTGCTTCTTACTTTTAGAACAGTTTCCACAGAGCAAAGATCTGTTTCAGGGAAGAATGTTGTTTGGCTTTTTTTGTACTGAAAAAAACTCAAGCTCCTTTGTGGCTCTTTTTTTTTTTACTGAAAACAATCTTCGAGCTTCTTTGTGTGACTCCAAACAAAACGGGAGCTAAATGTTTATAATATTTCAATGTTGCTTTTTCCTTTTCAGATGCCTTCGCTGCAAGGACGTGGCGCCTTTCCTGGGGATGAGCCGGATTGAAGACAGTGCTGTGTTCCTCTTCATGGGCGACCTGCGCTCTGCACACCGCTTCCTGGGCCAGGGTTTCCACGAGCCCCACAAGAGCGTGCCTCACCTGCTGGAGGGCGTGCTGAGAGGGCTGATGTACCTGCATCGTGAGGGCCTCGTGCACATGGAGCTGTCCCTCAACACCGTCATGGTTAGTACAAGTTAGACACACATATACTGTTGACGTTCGAAACTCAAGAATGAAATCCAATCTAATGGGTAGTTTATTGAACTTTTTATTATTGACATAAAGAAACATTTACTAGAGCTTAAGAGATTTCTTTTTTATCTCAATATCTTAAAGTATTCTTGTTTTTCAATGTTTTTCATTGAGTCCCATTTGTTGTTGTTGTTGTTGTTGTTGTTGTTGTAGTTGTTGTTTTGTTGTTGTTTTGTTGTTGTTGTTTTTGTTGCTGTTGTTTTTGTTGTTGTTGTTGTTGATGTTGTTGTTGTCATCTTTTCTTTTCATTAGTTTTCCTCCTCTTGTCTCCCTGTCTCTTATTTACAACTCTATATAATTACGAACATATACACTTCATAGAGACCAAGAGGATACATCAAACTTTTCTCTCTCCCCTCAGGTGAACAGAGAGGGTGACCCCAAGCTGTGCGGGCCGTGTCTCCCTCGCCATGCTCGCTTCCCTCCAGACGCAGACAACGTCAGCGCCGAGCCCTTCGTCTGTCTCTCGCCCGAGGTCCTCAGGGGCGAATGCTACACGCCAGAAGACGACTTCTACAGCTTCGGACTGGTCGTGTGGGAGGCGTGTCTTCGATCGAAACCCTACAGCAATCAGCGCAACGTTCTTAGCCTGGCGGAGTTCAGAAACCACGTCCAACCGTCGTCCATGTTGGAGCTGCGTGATGAAGACAATCTCTCCAAAGTCTTGAGTCACAACGAGGCTCTGTCCGCCATCTTGCGGGGCTGCCTACTTCCGGCGCGAGGGCTGAGGATTAAGGTTGAGGAGCTACGGGAGAAAGTGACGGCTCTGAGGTCAGACTCTATTGTGCAAGATCTGTCTAACATTAGCCGTCGAAGGCACCGATATGTTGGCAAAATCCGGCGTGCTAGCGGCGATTCCCAAAAATCGGACGTTTAGCCTTATGCAGGAATAAAAGGAATTCATGAATTAAGCAATGGTTTTGCTGATGGATTTTCTGAATTTTCAACTTTGGCAAAACGAAAACAAGACTTGGAATTCAAATGTATGTCTATCCAATTCAAAATAAGGTCGGGTTTTCAGATGATACAGTGTGTACTGTACAATAATTTCATAAAGATACCGAGTTTCAAATAAGAGCTACTGGACACTGAACTATGATCCTGAGATCTTGGCCTCGTTTCAGTCAAAATGTTTTTTTCTGCAAAGGCATATGCAAGGGTAATTTGGGATTCGTCTTCTTGCATGGATTGCACTTGTCTCTTTGCTTGTGCCTCCATCAAAGGCATACTGGTGTGCAATAAGCAAGACTTGCATGGATTGCACTTGTCTCTCTGCTTGTGCCTCCATCAAAGGCATACTTGCAGGGATTACACTTGTCTCTCTGCTTGTGCCTCCATCAAAGGCATACTTGCATGGATTGCACTTGTCTCTTTGCTTGTGCCTCCATCAAAGGCATACTGGTGTGCAATAAGCAAGGCTTGTTTTGCTAGACACAAATAGTGGCTATTCGTTTGAGAAGTTATTCCTTTCCACCAGATCAAGCAAAAATGACAGAATTATCAGGTTATTTCAAACACTGGAATACATTCTTACGTGAAAAAAAAGACTGGCGCTCCTTTGGTGTAAAAGTAATACTTGTTGCAATACATCATTACTTCCAGAAGATAGCCATTCTTTCAGTAACTGCTCTTTGGTTCTGGTATAGTGCTAGTAGGGTGCAAGAAACTCTTAAGCGAATCTCCTTGTCAACCCTATGTCCAACTCTGGTGTTGTATACCCTCAGGACATGTCATGCGATGGAAATAATAGGGGTTTGCTTTAAGAGTGTCTTGCACCTAGGCTGTTGCTATGACTACAGTTGAACCCCCTTTGTAAAACCCTACTTGTATTCAACATTTCTACTCTTATCGTCTGTAAATAGTTTAATTTCATGTTAAAACCTCTTTTTCAAGATCTTTATATTTTCTCTGATAATTGAAGGTGTTAACAAGGGGGGTCCATTGTTTTGACTCTAGATTTCTGGCACTGGAACGCCTTCCTTGTGTTCTCCCTTGTGTCAATCAATCAATCAATATGAAGCTTATATAGCGCGTATTCCGTGGGTACAGTTCTAAGCGCTATGTGTTTATGTTTGACAGCTGTTTTGTTCTCTAATGCATTCAGAGGAAATGCACTCTTTGTTGTGACATGTTTGCTGTGGACTGGGTTTGTGTTTGAAATGTAAAGCTAGTTGGCTAGAAATCATTTGACCTGAAACACGTTTTGATCTTGCAGTTTGCATGCCAGTATCTGATATTCAGTATAAGTAATGTCCCGAGAGACAATGTCGAAATGCTGTGTCAGCAACGAGTGAATATTACCCTAAGTTATTGAATAACTCGCCATTGTAATAACAAACAAAAAAAGTAATAAAAGTAAAGGACTTCTCTTTGTGTTTTTGCTAATATCTAGAATGTGAAGTTGTGGGTTTTTTTTTCAATAATGATGAGAGATTACATTAGTGGTTTTTTTTAATGAAATCTTTCAACCTGTGATGTGAATGTTGTGTTTAAATGTTGTTATAAGACAAACATTTGTCAATGAACGAATGTAATAAGGAAGTGTATTTATAAAGGAATGAATTTTGTGAATATTGAGTCTGTAGCTATGCATGTTGCCCCTTTCTGTTTTCCTGGTGTTCTTTTTAAATGATAACACTCTCTAGCACTTCTTTCCTTTACTGTGTTGCTATCCAGTAGGGAGTAACTTTTTCATGATTTAATTTTCTTAGTTTCTGTGTTGAACACTATCTCCATATTCTTGGGGTTTTGTGTGTGTGTTTTTTGGTTAACAATACTGTTTCAATCAATACTTTCTTTAGTTGTGGGAATAGTGCAATAATGGTTTTTTTCTTAGTTTCTGCGTTGAATACTATCTCCGTATTCCTGGGTTGTGTGTGTGTGTGTGTTTTGGTTAACAATATTGTTTTCAATCAACAGTTTCTTTATTTGTGGGAATATTGCAATAATGTTTCATAATCAGAACATTATTTGTGTTCTAATGATAATTTAACGTCTATTTGTTTGTTATCTAGTGCATATACATCGCTTGTAAATGTGTTCTGATGTTTATTCTAACAAACATCACGTGCTTACCTGGTCTTCGTGGATAGCAAATTGCAAAGTCATTATTATGATTGACACAGTATCCTCTTTGATCTCATTAGCAGTTATGTCAAAGGAAATTCAGCATCTAAATAGCCCATCGGCATTCATTGTCATCCACGAAAACAACGCAGAACAAACTGTGGATAAATCAGAAAAAACTGTTTTTGTTTGGTATGCACGGATATGTCTCGTGGTTTAACTTTAAATATTATATGGTCTGAAGCATTTAAAATTTTGTTTTCAGGAGGGGGAGGGTGGTATTGGTGTTGATTTGTGTGTGGTTCAGAGTGACCAGGAATGAATTAGTTGAAAATCGCATACCCTATGTTCTTGGGGTTTTATGGTTGCATGTAAAAAGCCTGAAGCGCGTCAGAATTTTTTTTTTTTTTTTGGGGGGGGGGGGGGGGGGGGGCGTGTTGCTGTGCTTTTGTCTCAAATGTAGAGAGAAAGAGAAAGAGAAGCAAATGTGATACATGGTGGAGATGCAATGATATTATCTCTTCCCAGAAGATTATTGACATTCATTGAATATAATTGTAAATAGATCTGGATGAATTTTCGTGAGTGTATGCTTTGGATGCCAGTCGATATTTGATAAAGGACTGATGTTTTCATAGATATGATCAGAGATGATAATTATCGAATGATTACGTGCATGCATGATATTTTTCAGACTCCCACTATGCACATGAAAAGTGTGTTTGGATAATAAAGTGGTACAAACTGAAACATGGCATTGTCTTTTTATGTTGTTATCAACGAAAAACATTTCTGTATCTTTGTTTCTTTTCTTCTTTTCTTTCTTTTTTCCTTTCTATATTTCTTGTTTGCGTTCTTTCTTTCTTTCTATATTTCTTGTTTGCGTTCTTTCTTTCTTTCTTTCTTTCAATCATTCTTTCTTTCTTTTCTTTCATTATACAGTAGTTTCTTTCGTTTCTGGACCTACTTATTTCTTTCTTTGTTCTTTGCACTATATTGCACTGGCTTGCTTGTTTGGTCTAGTGCTGCAATTTCCACGCTATTTTGTTTTCCCATTTTCGAGTGTGTATAAGAAACTATAACCTTTTTCCTTCTTACTATCTATATTATGTGCGTCTGTACTAAATGTGTGTATAAGGGACAGGTTGTAAGATTAGGCTTTGCCTAAAACCTCTATCCTTTGGTAATAAAGTTCAGTTTTAGTTTCAGTTAGATAAAAAGAAAACACACCAGCAACCAGGTTAAGTGTTTATATCTATAATCAATATTTTAGTTTCAGTTTCAGTTTCGGTCTTTTGTTTATGGTCTGTTTGTTGTGTTCAGCCGTTCCTGATGTTCAGTCTGCTTGAATCTCTGTGCAGGAACACCTACAATTTCCCACAATACCGTCACAGGGAAGAAACACAGGAGCGGAGAGAGCAGCGAGGGATGCTAGAGAAAAGGAGATTTCGCCCACTTTAATATCAGGCTTGATGGAGACAAAAGAACAAAGGATGTGAAAACGATCTAAACAAAAAACATACATGAAAAATCACTAAGAGAGAGAGAGACAATGACAATGACAATGACAATGACAAATGTCAATGACAAATTCTTTATTAACGAGTGTAATGGCATAAGCAAACAGGTGCTGTTTTACATCCAGCCCTCGCTGGCAGAGAGAGACAGAGACAGAAAGAGACAGAGACAGAGAGAGACAGACGGAGAGATAGACAGAGAGAGGGGAGAGAGAGAGAGAGAGAGAGAGAGAGAGAGAGAGAGAGAGAGAGAGAGAGAGAGAGAGAAAGACAGACAGGGAGAGAGGGACAGAGAGAGATTAAAAAATCTCTTTTTTTACGAGAGCCCTTGCGATAAAGAAGGAACTGCTGCACCGTGAAGGGTACGCAACCAAATCACGCCGCAGAGTTTACTTTTGTTTTTAACGGTATTTTGGTACCATTCATGTAGGCATTGTGGTACTGTGAAGGCTACGCAACCAAATCACGCCGCAGAGTTTACTTTTGTTTTTAACGGTATTTAATACCATTCATGTAGGCATTGTGGTACTGTGAAGGCTACGCAACCAAATCACGCCGCAGAGTTTACTTTTGTTTTTAACGGTATTTAGTACCATTCATGTAGGCATTGTGGTACTGTGAAGGCTACGCAACCAAATCACGCCGCAGAGTTTACTTATTTTTAACGGTATTTTGGTACCATTCATGTAGGCATTGTGGTAT
>NC_090248.1:68031013-68078513 GCF_037325665.1 Littorina saxatilis | reverse complement strand
CCGTCCCGGCCCGGACTCGAACCAGCGACCTTTCGATCACAAGTCCAGTGCTCTACCACCTGAGCTACCCGGGCCCCGGGTAATACGTGTTATAGTATTATCAAGTTACGATATATAATCTATTGAAAGTTTGTCAGTTCATGATCTGTGCATAGAAAACCTTGAATATTCTTTATGCTGTCTTTTCTCATGAAGTATCAAATAACTAACATATCACGAAAGATTTTCAAGTTTCGTTTTACATTTAGTCAAGTTTTGACTAAATGTTTTAACATAGAGGGGGAATCGAAACGAGGGTCGTGGTGTATGTGTGTGTCTGTGTGTGTGTCTGTGTCTGTGTGTGTGTGTGTGTGTGTGTGTGTGTGTGTGTGTGTGTGTGTGTGTGTGTGTGTCTGTGTGTGTGTGTGTGTGTTACTTTTATTTTATTCTTCATCATGTTCTGATTCCAAAAACATATAAATATGTTATATTCGGATTAAAAACAAGCTCTGAAAATTAAAAATATAAAAATTATGATTAAAATTAAATTTCCGAAATCGTTTTAAAAACTATTTCATCTTATTCCTTGTCGGTTCCTGATTTCAAAAACATATAGATATGATATGTTTGGATTAAAAACACGCTCAGAAAGTTAAAACGAAGAGAGGTACAGTAAAGCGTGCTATGAAGCACAGCGCAACCGCTACCGCGCCTAACAGGCTCGTCACTTTCACTGCCTTTTGCACTAGCGGCGGACTACGTTCAGTTTCATTCTGTGAGTTCCACAGCTTGACTAAATATGGTAATTTCGCCTTACGCGACTTGTTCTTTGCTGTCTTTCTCGATCGGGTTATGTATCTTTTTTTCTTCTTCGTTTTTACATTTAGTCATATCTCTCTGACTCTCTCTCTCTCTCTCTCTCTCTCTCTCTCTCTCTCTCTCTCTCTCTCTCTCTCTCTCTCTCTCTCTCTCTCTCTCTCTCTCTCTCTATGTCCCTTCACGAGCACTCAGATCATCTGCCGACTCCCTTAAGCTCAACATCCCCCACACCAAACTCAAAACAGCAGGTCAACGCTCATTTTCTTTCCAAGCACCTAGCCAATGGAACACACTACCTCTCCCCCTCCGTCAACAACAGTCCCTCGAATCATTCAAATCTACGCTCAAGACATTCCTTTTTTCCAAAAAATCCATGCATTCTACACTGCACACCCCCATCCCACCCTGAATAACTGTACATATTTAATGGTTGATGGTGTGTGTGTGTGTTAGTGACTTTAAGTCTCCGTGTGTGTGAATGAGTGTATGTGCGCCTGGAGTCGCCTGTTGGTGAGATATGTGCGCGTTACAAATATTCGTATTATTATTATTATTAGTCAAGTTTTGACTAAATGTTTTAACATAGAGGGGGAATCGAGACGAGGGTCGTGGTGTGTGTGTGTGTGTGTGTGTGTGTGTGTGTGTGTGTGTGTGTGTGTGTGTACAGGGGCGGACGAGGGGGGGGCACAGGGGGCACGTGCCCCCCCCCCCAAAAAAAAGAAGAAAAAAAGAAGAAAAATTTTTTTTTTCTATGCTGATTCTATGACCATTTCTAAGTTCAAATGGCACCAGATGGCACCATTTTGCTTCTTTCGGCAAACATTTTTTTCCGGGGGAGCATGCCCCCGGACCCCCCTAGAAAATTCGGGCGCTTCGCGCCCAACACATTCACTTTCGATTCAAAGTGCCCCCCCTTACAAAGCAACTGATCCGCCCCTGGTGTGTGTGTGTGTGTGTGTGTGTGTGTGTGTGTGTGTGTCTGTGTGTGTGTGTCTGTGCGTGTGTGTGTGTAGAGCGATTCAGACTAAACTACTGAACCGATCTTTATAAAATTTGACATGAGAGTTCCTGGGTATGATATCCCCGGACTTTTTTTCTTTTTTTCGATAAATACCTTTGATGACGTCATATCCGGCTTTTTTTAAAAGTTGAGGCGGCACTGTCACACCTTCATTTTTCAATCAAATTGATTGAAATTTTGGCCAAGCAATCTTCGACGAAGGCCGGACTTTGGTATTGCATTTCAGCATGGAGGCTTAAAAATTAATTAATGACTTTGGTCATTAAAAATCTGAAAATTGTAATTAAAATTTTTTTTTTTATAAAACGATCCAAAATTACTTTTATTTTATTTTGCATCATGTTCTGATTCGAAAAAACATATAAATATGTTATATTTGGATTAAAAAGAAGCTCTGAAAATTAAAAATATAAAAACTATGATTAAAATTAAATTTCCGAAATCGTTTTAAAAACTATTTCATCTTATTCCTTGTCGGTTCCTGATTCCAAAAACATATAGATATGATATGTTTGGATTAAAAACACGCTCAGAAAGTTAAAACGAAGAGAGGTACAGTAAAGCGTGCTATGCAGCACATCGCAACCGCTACCGCGCTGAACAGGCTCGTCACTTTCACTGCCTTTTGCACTAGCGGCGGACTACGGTTAGTGGGGCTCCTATGTTGCAAAATCATTCAAATCATGCAACAAACACCAAATTAAGCAAATATGAAGAGTTTTATGTGCTTAACAAAACCTGATACAGAGCCATCGCGAAAAATAAAAAAATGGGTAGTTTTTAAACAATTTTTCAAAATGGCCGCCAGTGTAAACGGTTGGGTATGTTAGGCATATTTCACTTCATGTGATTAACAGCAAATTTGGCGTAAATGGACATTTGCTTTTGCTTAACAAAACCTGATACAGAGCCACCGTGAAAAAATTAAGAAATCAGTAGTTTTTTTACAATTTTCAAAATGGCCGCCAATAAAAGGGTATTTAGGCATTTTTGATGCTACAAGACATTCTCTTGCAATAGAAACTAACACAAACACATTTTTAAACAAACAATACATGTATTGTTGGTGCAGAGAATGATTGGACGGTGTGGGTGGCAGGGTTGAAGAATTTGTGGATTACCTAAACTGTGCAAAAATAAATATATTGCACCAATTTTCATACCAAAACGAAAACATTCATTCCTGTGCTGTTATATTCAATGTATGCTATTGAGGGCACTCAACTTGGCTAACTGGAACACTTTTAAGATAAAAGGTGGCCTTTACATGGGTTATTTGACCGCCGCCCAAATAAGGGTACCTCCAAAATAAAACTGATAAAAATGTAATGTATCAACTCAAAAGTCGACTAAAATTCATAATCGCTGTATTTCGAAAACGTTGTTTGTTCTCATGTGTTTACACAACTAGCACATTCCGGCAAGTGTCTATACTCAAAAGAAACTTTGGCAGTACTTGAAACAACCATCTGTCATATATACATGCGAAGTCAAAAATATGTGGGATGTAAGCCAACAAACCTGTGGCAGTTTTTAAAATATTATTTCGTGAAGATTTGAAAGTGTACTCAAACGGTTGAACTACGCCTCGTGCGTAGACACACATTCCTGAAAGTTTCAACGCAACCCACTTGGTCATTGCTAAAATACATGGATTTTAGTTGACTTGGGTATCCCTCAAATTTGACACATAAACATATCATCCGTGAGATCGACACATACATCAGTAGGTACAATGGCACAACACTAGAAATATGCAAGATGGCGAAATAAAACAACCTGTTCTGGATGGATAATCAAGTTGACTTTCTCTTCGTATACAACAGTGACCCAGTTGTGCCTCAGGAATTGTCGTCGGCTTTTTAAAAGGTACCCGAAGTTTTTGTCACATCTCTTTGTCACGTCAAGGGTATCCTTATTTTGACGGCGTAAATGATGATGTTAAAAAAAAATGTGCCAGATAGCGAAGATGCGAGCCTTTAATGGCATAGACAGTTTGAATAAAATGACACAGGAATAAAAGTTTGAGTTGGGGTATGAAAATGGGTGCAATACTATTTTTGCACAGTTTAGATGTTGACAGTTTTCACAGGCATGCAAGCACATTTGCAGAGAGCTGTGCTCTGCAGTCCTTCTTAGCAGCATTTGCAGCGTTTTGTTGTACAGCTCTTCTTGCAGGCACACCTCATGAGTTCTCGGCACACGCTGGATACCTCTTGAAAGCTCGTCCAGAATGACTCCCACTTTCCAGCCTTGAACTGCCAGCCCACAGAGTTTGGAAGTCTAATAGGTAGATGGCTCTTCTCAATCTCATGTCCTGCAGCAGCACCTCACTTGTAAGGGGATTATGGTCAATTTGGCAGCTCTTTTTACTGAAGAGGTACCGTCTAGCACTGTTTACACCCAGTACGTTGCTGGTTTTGTCCTACAGATGTACACCAAAAAGCTCTTGTGCTCAGTGGTACTCAGCTTACAAAGAGGAGCAGACAACCTGAAGAAAGTTTGAGTGACGTCTTCAAATGCTTGCCATACTTCCCAAGCCTTCTGATTCCCCAATACCATTGAAGAACGACATAGTGTCACAGCCTGTAAGGCTATGCAAAATGGGCAGACAGGGTGACTTCTCTTGGCCAATGGCTTTGGCAATGTGGCGATACACTTCACGAGCAGAAAAAAACGCAACACAGCTGGAATGAGAAGCAGACTGTCTGGCCTCCTCTACATCCATGGTGCAGGAAATCAGCCTGGGGTACCCTTCACACAAAAGATGAAAAGGGACATTTTTATTTGAATGTGTGACGGGCGCTGTGGCGTGGTGGTAAGACGTCGGCCTCTTAATCGGAAGGTCGAGGGTTCGAATCCCGGCCGCGGCCGCCTGGTGGGTTAAGTGTGGAGATTTTTCCGATCTCCCAGGTCAACTTATGTGCAGACCTGCTAGTGGCTTATCCCCCTTCGTGTGTACACGCAAGCACAAGACCAAGTGCGCACGGAAAAGATCCTGTAATCCATGTCAGAGTTCGGTGGGTTATAGAAACACGAAAATACCCAGCATTCTTCCTCCGAAAGCGGCGTATGGCTGCCTAAATGGCGGGGTAAAAACGGTCATACACGTAAATACGTGGGAGTTTCAGCCCACGAACGAAGAAGAAGAAGAAGATTTGAATGTATTTGAATAATGTTTACTATCTCAGAGAGTCGGTCAAAGCCGGGTTAGCAAGTCTTCACACAACAGACCAAAATGAAAGAAAATTGTATTTCATGAATTCGTATAATTCTTACTGTTTCAGGTTAAAAAACAAACAAACACAGTTTCCAGTGACCCAACTGATTCTGGAATCTTTCTGACCGCTACATTTATTCGCTTCAAACAGTCGCTAACAGAATGTTGACCATAGTGAGGGTTCGTACGTTAAACCCATCAAATTCACAGAGGTCGCTTACAAATGATGTGCAAACATGTTCCAATTAATACAAATAAAAATATCTTACTGTTAAGATGTAGTAGGTAACAAACCTTGATACAGTAGTACTACTACTAGTGAAATCGGCTCCCTTCTGTGGCACCGGAATAAATGCAGAACGCTTGTTCCCAGGAACCGGCATGTGGTGTAACTCTTGTATATATCCTGTAAAAATAAAATTCACACCAATGCACGGTCAACTTCAAATAAGCAAAAGGATGAGAAACAAGCAACAAACCAAAATTGTAAAACTCAAAGAGCGGTACCTCTTCATTTTTCAAAACCACTTATCTCATTTGATTAGCATACACTGTATGCTTTTGTCTGTTACCTACCGTCTTTGAAAGTTTGATCACAACACTGTAAAGACATGGGGAGTGGAGTGTTTTTATCTCCAGCTGGTCATCCTACTATCTGGCCTACCCTCACTCAGTTTTTGACTCTACCCCTCCCCACCTTATGGAAGTCCTTAACGTAGGCAGGACTAATCATTTATCATACCATGAACAATCTCTTTCTCCTCGCCTTTTATTCAAAGTTCGTTTAATCTGTTTAAAATCACCAGCGTGGCGATCATGATTTCCTTACTTGTAATCAACAGATAGATCTAGATCTATCAGCATCACAATCCAGCTGATGAGCTATTGCAAGATTAAACAAAGTCTCTGCATTTCAGCGCTTCACCCGATGAATAACAGACCCCAGGGGAGAATTAAACAGTAAAATGATGTGACATTGGTGAATGGATGCGTATTCTTGAAAACTTACCTTCAGAAACGTTGCTTTCGCTCAAATCAAAACACGCAATGTTGCGGAGGCCGCCATCTTGAATTTTCATGCTGCGGATATATAAAATTCTAAAAACGATCAAATTAAATACCAGAACACAAAAATACCCATAGGAGTATTTATGTCATGCATGTGTTATCAGCAGACAACTTCTGGTGCATGGTAAACCATTGAATTTTACATTTGCTGAGTTGGGAATATTTACTGCTGAGCGCTTTTGGTACGAATTTCGTCTGCTGTAAATGCAGCCTTTTATTCCCTATCAAAGACCAAAAAAACGATTTCTGAAGTGGCTCTGTATCTGAAATCCCTTAAATAATTATAAGGAACAATATCACAAAGTATGGTGTTTGTTGCAAGATGTGAATGATTTATGAGTGCGTCTGCAACATACGAGCCCCACTAGGTCATTGTAAAAAAAATGCAGTGCGTTCAGTTTCATTCTGTGAGTTCCACAGCTTGACTAAATGTAGTAATTTCGCCGTACGCGACATGTTTTATTTGAGAAAGGAGAGTCAGTGTACTACAAAAGCAAAACAAATAAGTAGATGAAGATGTGAAAGAAAAAAGCTGCAGTGTTTTGGCGTAAGACCACGCACTAATGATATTCTGAACTGATTGTTTCAGCAACTGTCTGAAGGGTGCAAGAACTATATAGTGGACAGGAAGTGGATTTCGCTCAACGGCCAACTTTTTTTAAAGATGTGTTATAATATTTTTTTTTAATCAGAGGGCCTCCAACATGTCAAAGGTGTATCAGAGAGCAGGCTGACTAGCCAGTGGTCACAACAGTGCTTCAAATCAGAAAAAAAATATGGACCAGTGAATAAAAAACTTAGGCCCAGGAGCAACACTACTGTTGACGATGCTTGGAAACAAATCTACTTAGGGTTTTATTGACCGCCGACCCTTATGAACCTTAATTATGTCAAGGGATAATAATGTTCAGGCAAGTGATGAAAGGCCTCACGGTCCCAATACACATTTTCTGCAATTAAATATGTTCTTTCCAAAACCTGCACATCTAAGCTCATGAGTACTACTATCATGTGTTGAATTTTTCAATCAACAGTCAAAACTATCGTGCTGGCAGTGAATAGGGCCTAATTAGGGTTCACTATTAAACGATCAGCATTGTTTTTGTTTATCTTGGCTCACTATCGAGACAATGAATTACAACTACTCCTTAAACACTCAAACAACATCTTTTCCGAAAAATGTCTATTGAAAGACGGAAGAAGAGTGTATACTTGCATGTTTCTTGAATACAAGAATGAATGCTTGCATGTTGCTGTTAAATGTGTTCGTTCAGCTTTAGCAGTAGGATTCTAAAAAGTGTGTGTGTGTGTGTGTGTGTGTGTGTGTGTGTGGTGTGTGTGTGTGTGTGTGTGTGTGTGTGTGTGTGTGTGTGTGTGTGTGTGTGTGTGTCGAAAGAAGTGTTGTGATAATTTTGAATGCAGATTATCAGTTAAGTGTGTCTTTCTCTATATTGTTGTGTGGTATGAATTAGTAACATATGGAGGTATTTACTGAAAGATTTAATTTGAAATAAATACATGTAAAGGATTATGATATAATTACTCATGTCTGACTTCTTCAAGGGTTTTGAAGTATGCACATTTAGATGAGATGTGGAATGATCCTGATTATATGGCTTCTAAAAATAAAAATAAAAATAATTCTTGTGATGAACACTAGAACCTGTAAACAATTAGTCGCTTTGTTGAAAAAATGTGTGTATAACATCTGCAGCAGGAGGGTATTATCTGCTTAATTTTCAATCGACCCGATTAGCATTTTGATCAACTTATAATTGAATTGCACAAATGAGTCAAGCTCGGTTGCCCTACTCTGTACTGTACACATATGTCACTGCACTTGGTGGTCTTTGTGTGCTAGATAACTGGGAACCTAAGCCTGCAAATTAGAATATTTGGATAGCCTGAACTTCCACTTCTTAAAAAGATAATCTTAAAACTTCACTCTCAACATAAACCACCAAGTACAATTTGGTTAGATATGTTTTGCTGTGGCATTATGTTCATTGATGAAAAATAGCAAGAAAGACCATACTGTAAGCATGCAAGAACCCTGATGAGTAAAATGCTATCTCCTTCTCTGCAGTGTCTCGTGCTGTGTGCATGATCTGACCTGACTCCTTTGCTATCCTTCTACATCAACAACCAACCCGTAACTGATGTGGATGGGAAACAAAATTTCTCTCTTTCCTCTCTATCTCCCTCCCTCTCTCGTATGGTGCGCAATGTTGGACAGACATTGAGAAAAGCTCCATAAAAATACCAGTCTCGAGCAACAAAAACAATCTTACTATTTCATTCAAGATTGCAACGTTAATACAAACCAACCTTATTATGTTTTCTCAAATCTACAACAGATCAACAGATCTACACGTCAGATTTCGCGCAATATGTTTCCTTCAGCCAATGAAAACGCCGCTTGTTGTCTCGGTTAGATTATAAGGGGAAGTAAGTCATACGTAACTTCCGTTCCGGCTAGAGCAACGTGAGTTTTTTTGGGCAAAAATCTGTGCCGTTTTGCAAATTAACAGCCCCAGCAACGTCTAATGGGTATAAATCTGTCGCTGCCTGATAGTTTAATGTCTGCTTGATTTTATCATAGCCGTTGTTTTGCTTTGCTAAGCTGTGTTTGGCAGGAATGCGAAGTTTGCCGACGAGGTCGAGAGACTCAGTATCATACCTTGTATTAGCCAAGAGAAAAGACCCCCCGTCCATCACAATTAAGTGACAGCCATAGGCCACGCCCACCTCGTGACGAGTGCCTGTGGTTCAAACTGGGTCTTCGAGGGTAGGTGGTCCAAGAGACTTAAACCTTGCAAGTAAATCGTACAGTGCATAACGAAAACAAGCGCCACTTCTCTTGATGGTTTTTTTTACTGACATTTATATGGTGTCATAGACACCGGGGTTGACACCAGCATCCTTGAGATCTTGTGCACACACTCTGTTCAAATTTCCTGAAGCCAATGGAGATTTCACCTGCATGTAAAATGAAGCAACTTAGTTTAGCTGAAATGTATCAAACGCTACAGTGGACTGAAGGAAATACGTCGTTTCTGTAAGTTCGACTTCTATCTATGTTGAACCGTCTTTTTTGCAAAGACATTGACAGTGAAATGTCTGTAGGCCTTAGATGATTAAAAGCATTCTAGTCATCAGGGAAAAGCCAAGAAAATGCTATTTCCTCTTCATTTTCAGTTACAGAAATATACAAAGGGACATGCAGGGATTTTTGCACAAACAGCGTTCTTCCAGAAGGAACATGCAGTGTGGTGCTTAATTTGACTGAAGACCAGAATTACATGCAGGCACCATCACTTCATGCCAAGTTTTGTCAAAACTGGTTTTAAAGCTTATGTCAGAACTATTACCTTGTTCAGTTTAGAACCTACTAAACCTAAGTGTAGGCAATTATAAAGATGATTCGGTTCTTTAAGCCATTGAAGTTGTGAAGAAAAGTAAGAATGATCACTGTTGACATTAGAAGCACATGTGAGACAAACAGTGTCTTGTCATGGTCACAATTAACAGATACACATTCAACAGATTTGGTACGTTGTTTTCATGTTCTGTTCATCCTTTTGTGTTCACTGCCTGCAGTAATAGTCTTGCCATTACTAAGCTGATTGTTATATTTGGTCGGTTGTGAATAAACAGACATTTTTGATGGAATATGCTGATAATCAAACTCTGTTTCATTACAAACATGTACCATGTTTGCGTAAACATCTTGTCTTTTGCTTGGATTCAAACAATCTGCTCGCTGTGTTACTGTCATGAGCTATGTTGGTACTAACAAGAGGCATAAGAAGTCAGATGAACAGCTATAGTCTGGTTCAAAATCTTGCAGAAATGTTCAACATTATATGTACATCGAAACTGAAATACTAGACACTTTAAAAGAAATTTGCCGCACACAATTATTTTTTTTAATTTTTTTATTACGAATCAATGTGTGCAACTTTCTTAAAGGTCCTTGTCTACATTTTTATACCGAAATCGCCATTTGACCATTAAAATGCAGAGTCTATTATCTACAAATATCAACAATACACCCCCTTTCGATCAGGAAAGACGAAGCCAGTGTAGCCGTTTGAAAATTCATTGTAGTATTCCAGCGTAGTACTCATAGTAGGATATCCTTATTTGGAAAATGCCAAGCGCAAAACTCCTCTCAAATCCCGTGCATTTTGTGCGTTTAAAAAAAAGCGTGGACAGCGCTCCAGTGTCAAACTGTTGCTGCACTTGTTTGGGCGTGGCTATAAGTATAGTGACATGAATTTGATTGGTCAGTATTTTTAGGCAAAGCACATGTTCTCAGCAAACAGAAAACAAAATATTGGAAGCGTGAGTCACGCGACCCAAAAATAAATTCTTTTTTTTTTATTTTTTTTTTTACATATATATTTTTTTTCTATAACGTTTTTCCCCATGGTTCAGTCATCATCTGACATAACTTTTTACCGAAATCTAACCATAAGATTATTGAAAAAAAGCAAAAATGTAGACGACCACCTTTAATACATTTCTTTCATAAAGTGTACTTATTTTTTTCTTCAAATAGGCGCGTTCCCTGTTTTGAGCAAACACTGTTTTCATGGTGCACTTGTACTAACCTGTGCTTTAAAACAAAAATGCAAATAATACACAACGGCCATAATTTCTCTTTATTTCAGTGAATGTTTCAACTTAAAATACAGCGATTTAAAGTGCAGATTAAAAACAATCATTGTCCGAAGAAAGTTTTAAAAAAAAGTTGGTTTGAGATTTGGAAGTGAATAGAGAGGTCGACTTCAAGGAGTTAGAACATAACGAATGAACAGACTTGTGTTTGTTTACCCTCTATCGCGGCCTTTGAAGGCAAGACGTTGTCCCTCGTACACAGTTTTCCCCTCATTGGGTGACACACTGACAACAAATAATCTTTTAGTTTCCGAGACAAACGTGACTTATCATTCTACAACTAATTGTGACAATGCGTTTATTTGCTTAACGTTAAAATGTTGATATGGGTTTGTTCTACGCAGACCTGAATTAATCTGTCCAACAGATCACTAACTATTTAAGTTATAAACTTGTTAACATACCATAAAACAACAATATTGTGTATGTGTGCAGAGCTGGAACACTTTGTTTCATTTTTTGAAAACAAAAACCTAAGTCAAGCTGGCAAATTATGTTTACCAAAAGTGAGTTAGCTGTTTGTACAATAAGCAGCTAGGCTGTTGGATGTTGGTCTATGTCCTAGTACTGAAAAGGTGCTCCCGACGAAGATAAAGGTCTGGACAGACGTATGGTGATTACAGGATGGTTAATATTAGAACTTCCAAATTCGCAATTAAGCTCTGAAACAAACCGTTTATTTTCCGCTTTGTGATACCGCTTTGTGATACCGCTTTGTGATACCGCTTTGTGATACCGCTTTGTGATACCACTTTGTGATACTGATGCTGCTGTTTCAGTTTTGATTATATCATTTCATTTTTCTTTTCTTGTAGTTGTAGATTTTAAGAGGAATTGAATATGATGGTTG
Source organism: Littorina saxatilis (assembly GCF_037325665.1). Classification (NCBI taxonomy): domain Eukaryota; kingdom Metazoa; phylum Mollusca; class Gastropoda; order Littorinimorpha; family Littorinidae; genus Littorina; species Littorina saxatilis. The sequence goes on along the minus strand of NC_090248.1, from coordinate 68,066,873 downwards.
TGAATGGATCGTTAACACCTTAACGGCGAGAGTGTCTGTATGCAGTGATGTTCTTTCTCGATAAACTTGTTAAACTTTACTTGTATTTAAATGCTGATAATCAGTTTTTCAGTGTTTGTTTGTCGTTCTATTTCTTTAAGCTTATTCGATTTGATTGATATGATTTGGAGTGTGTTTTTTTTTAATTTGACGGTAGTAACAGGGACGATAAGGCAACAGTAAACACAGATGTTTCTGCCCCAATTGTTTTCATGTTACATGAGACCCCCCGTTCTGGCGGAATACAATTGTGCAGATTGGGGTATTGCCTCAAGGTAACTGAGCGAAGTCGACTTCACGCTTAACTAAGGACAGCCTTAAGTGTATAGTGCTCTCACGGCCATGGCCCTTACCACTGTGCCAACATTCCCATCACCAACACCACCACCGACAATAATAACAATGCCAACTCCTCACTATCTCACTCGCTTAGCAGAGTATGAGAGAGAAATAAGTATCCCTTCACAGACAGCCTATTGGGAGCATCAGACCCTCCTCAAGGGGGACCGAGATCTACAGAGCAAAATCCCTTTGTGGGGGACGTATCACAAGGTAATCTAGTCCTGAGGAGGACCATTGTTTGTGAACCTAGACCAGACACATTGTTTTGACACTATTGTATCTCATCAGTGGTCAGGTGGTACTAATGGCAAGAGTTGTCAACCCATGGTATCCAACTAAGAAGCAAACCACTCTCTGAATGGTAACTTCTGTTGGTATGGGAGACTACCCTCATCTGACAACCCCAAGGGGATATCTGTGAAGGGAAACACTTTGATTTAAGGCCAAAGTGTGGAATTGATATTTATTAAGAAAGAATTTAGAAATTTAGACAAGTTTTAACCAAGAAATTAGGTTAAAACAAGGGAAATTTGAAAAAGCCTAAAGGGAGGTAACTCTGTACCAGCCTGCAGATCCAGAAATGGATACGCGAACAAGTTAGATCTAATTTTGAAAAGTTTAAACAGGAAAAGCGGTCAACTTTTCACTGCTGTTCAACACAGGACTTGGTAAAGAAGAAGTTTTCTGCAAGACTTTTTCAATTGGATCGCTTTAAAGGCGATGCAACTTTCACGGTGACCACATTATAAAACATCAGAAATTGTGAAATAAACAATTGAAAGTCAGCAGAGACTTTCTTCCGAGATTTGTTAAAATCTTTTAGCAGAGAAAGAGAGAGAAATAAGTATCCCTTCACAGACAGCCTATTGGGATCATCAGACCCTCCTCAAGGGGGACCGAGATTAATTTTACAGAGCAAAGTCCCTTTGTGGGGGACGTATCACAAGGTAATCTAGATATAAAAAAAAAAATATATGAAAGAATATATAAAAGAATGACACGGCAATTTTTTTAATTTGTTTTAGTTCGTTCCCCGGAAATACAAGATTTAAAATGCTCTTCGACTCCAAATGAACGCTGAACTTTCAGGAATGTCCTACCGGACAAGGTAAACATGTTGACGCCGTCTAAAGGGAGTGGTGCAGATGCTCGTTAAAATGTCCAAGGGGAGACGTGTCAGAAGGCTTCAGCAATAGACGTGTCTTCGTGGAGGTAAAAGTCTTTGAAATGCAGTCAGTCTGTTGAGTTCAAAGGCTTAATGACTCCTTCATGTTTCCTGCAGCTCGTCTCGTGTGAAAGGTCATTGAAAAGTCACAGACAGGAAGGTACGCAGAACTGAAATATTTCTGTCTCAATCAGTGAAAGATGAGATATTTGTGTCTCAATCAGTGAAAGATGAAATATTTCTGTCTCAATCAGTGAAAGATGAGATATTTGTGCGCATTGTGTAATACAGAAAAGCACAGTCTACGCTGAAATAGTGTGTGTGTGTGTGTGTGTGTGTGTGTGTGTGTGTGTGTGTGTGTGTGTGTGTGTGTGTGTGTATGTCGTGTGTATGTGTCTGTGTGTGTATGTGTGTGTGTATGTGTGTGTTTGTGTGTGTGTGTGTGTGTATATATATATATGTGTGTGTGTGTGTGTGTGTGTCTCGCTGTCTGTGTCTGTGTCTGTTTCTGTGTGTCGGGTCTATGGACGATTTCACAAAAACATGGCAGCATATACGGACTGCACGCTTTACACCAGTTTGACATGTGTTTTTTTCTGGTTTTCTATATAGAAAGATCCTGAATTGCCATCTACCAAGAGCCCCCCCCCCCTCCCCCCTTTACCCCCTCTCTCCTCACTCTGAGACACCCACTTCATATTACCCATGTCTTTTCTTTGCCCATTGCTTGTTAAAAAAAAAATGAAAGAAAGGATCAAAACTACATTCATTTTGTGTCCCCTTGTGTTGTTATTATAACCCCAAGGCTGAGTTTCCCCGGTAAGACGATACGGCTGGTATGACAGTGAAGAAAAGACTGATGACATCGGATAAAGTAATTGCAGTATCCAATTCAATGCTTTGCGTGACGAAGAAGGATTACACAAGGTAGCATTATACAATGGCTGCTGTGCATATAGCATTGTTGGTTGGCAGCCGTTCTAGACATCGTGGTACATATAGCTCTGCACGGTCATGACATAACCTGCTATCTTCATCGTGGCGCTGGCTCGCCACGCGTGTAGTGGAGTTTATCTGAGAGTACTGTCTGAGCAGCTTTCCTCGGGTCTAGACAGTCTGCCCAGTGTGTGTGTCAGCATGACGCAACTGACTTGTGGTGTGCTCTGTGGTCAGCCAGCTTAGCGCTGGCTGTACAATCGTTCTTACTTCCTCTGAGGAGGGGATTTTTCGTGCTCAGTGTCGTCATGCTCCAGTGATCATCTCCCCAGCTGTGGCGTGATTACTGATCGCTGGGCAGCCAGCCCTGCGGTCCCAGCCGATATCCTCTACGTCATCAGTCGGCAATCTGGCCAGACTCTACAATGACGTAACTTTTCCTCCAACGCACAAGGCCATGTGTGCGTGCGTCTATGTGTGTGCTACTGCTACATCTTCAGCCTACAACATCAACAACTCTGCCCTCCTCTGACAAAACACAAGGAGGGCAGAACTAAAAATGGACTTGAACACCCTCACGTTTAAGTGGGACCCGCTGCTCGACGTAAAACTCGACCCCAAGCAGCTCTCATTCTGGGTCCCCAGTGACCTGGTCCCCACCACGCGCTGCCTCCTGTACAGGCGATACGCTGTTGATCGGACCATCCACGGGGACACTGTCACCTGGCTCGATCGACAGCAGATACGGCTGGATGGCAGACTGACGGTAAAGGAGATTGACGTCTCGCATGAAACCTTCTCCAACATCGACAACATCCCCACCCAACTACCTCAACAGCTCTTTACCTCTATCATCCAACTACGCAGAGAACTGGATGATAACGGCAAAAAGGTGAAGAAATGCATCACTATCACGCTGTACTATACCACGGGCACCGTCATGGTACAAGGCAAGCAGTGTCAGATGTGGAAGCGTCAGGAATACGACGCCATGATCGCCTGCCTCAGCGCCCTGTTCGACAGCACCACCGACAACCCGCTGCTCAGACAACCCTCCACACTAACAGCGCTTCTGGCCCCGCCCCCATCTGCACCAACTGAGCTCTCATCCGACGACACCCGTCGCTCGTCGTTCATGCTGGCACTTCCGGCTCCCAAATCTACGTCAGCTAAACCTCCTTCGGACTCCATGAGTCGTCGCTCTGAGCGCCTGCGTTCCAGAGCCACTGAGCAGGAAGTGCCGGTCAGCCCTGACACGCCTCCCCTGCCTGTCCAGATTTACGGCTCTGCGCCTATCAGCATAGATCGGGAGTTAGATAGCACAGTGCAACCCAGTCCTATCTCTCCCACCCCATCTTCCCCACCTGCCTCAACCACCCCATCATCTTTCACGCCCCCTACTGTCACTCTATCCTTCCCCCCCATATCCACCACCATCATCCTTACCCCAGCCACCCACGTCGCTACTACTTCCACACACACCCCTCCCAACATCACTACTACTTCCACACTCGCTCCCACCGCTAGTGCCCCTGCCTCCTCATCTGCTGGCTCCCTCTCCCCCCTGCCAGTCAGTGACGTCACTGACCCTCCTGCCCGTGACTCGGAGTGTAGCGGTGACGACGAGGAGTGGTCTGACCTCGAGTCCGGTCATGCCTACGCCCCTTCTCCCGCTCGTCGCAAACATCGCCGCGCTGTCAGAGCCGCGCCACGTTCCAGTCCGCTGACGCTGTCCCAGGCCAAGCAGGGCCTAAAGACCCTACACCGCAGCGTCGGCAGTCTGCAAGCTCACCAAGCACAGTCCAACAACACTATCGTTGGCCTGCTGGGGGACGCGAAAGCCCAAGTGACCAATTCCTTAAAACTTCACTTCAAGACAAAATGCACCAAGCTCGAGGAAACTGTCCGGTCCCTAACCAGTAGGGTCGAGGCAGTCGAAAGTGACAACAAAAGCCTGAAGTCAAAAAACAAAGACTTACAGTCGCAGATCTCTGATCTGCATAAGAAACTCAACAAGTCAACTGCTGGTGCTGCTAAACAAGGGAAAACAGTGGCCAGTCAGACCGCCCATCCCCCACTCTTGAACTCACCCCCACCGCCCCCAGCCCAACCTCTCTCACCCCATGCGCACTCTAGTCACTCTCTCTCATCACCCGCAAATCGTTCCTCTCAAAGCCCCACAGATAACCCAAGTGAAGCCAGCTCCACCCGTGACCCCCGTACTGAGCTGTCTGACGCGCGGGTTCAGACCGGAAAAACCCATGTCCTGCTAGGAGACTCAGTGTACCGCTTCATTCGGCCTGACCTAGTGTTCCCAAACAACCAGGGCCAGAAGATCAGCGTGTCGGGAATCACGGTCGACGATCTGCTGCACTGGCTGCGCTACATCCCAGTCAACAAAGAAGTGCAGCAGATCGTAGTCCACGTAGGCGTGAACACCTGCCTCACCGACGTTGTCACCGGCAGCAGGTGGCTGGAACTAAAAAAGTGGCTTAGAAAAGTTTTTCTCAACGCCCGCCTAGCCTTTTCCTCCATTCTCCCCCCTCTCCGCAAGAGTGATTCCCTGTGCAAAACAGTGGTCGAATCCAACATGCATCTTGCGGAGATGTGTGAGAGTGAGGGCGTTGATCTCATCGACAACACCTGCACCTTCCGCACTGCCAAGGACCTGCCTAAAAAGGCGTTGTACCACGACAATCTTCACCCCAGTACTCCCCATGGTCTGGCAAAGTTGACCATGAACATCCAGGCTGCTGTTCCTTCTCCTCACACCACCGACCGTAATGACAGGTCTGGCCAGCCCTCCGGTCTCCATAACAACAACTCCCCAGTCCGACCTTCCTATGCTCAAGCAGTACACGATAGCCGTCCCAAGCGTGGTAACCCTCTACTCCCCACCCCAACAAGTGTCCCGCTGGGCAGTACAGACTCGCCTGGCCGGTCAGCCGGTCCTCCCAGAGACCGCTCGGCCTGGTCCTCTCACCCCAACCAGGTCAACCCTCCCAACCCACGTGACCATCTCCTCCCCGGCAACCACTCTGCCTGGTCTTCTCGCCCCACTCAGGTCAACCCTCCCTACCTTCGTGACCATCTCCTCCCCGGTAACCACTCTACCTGGTCCTCTCGCCCCAATCAGGTCAACCGCCTCCAGCCATCGCCACAGCGGGGCTCTTCCAATCCACGTGACCGTCTCCAGTCCGGCCGCAATCAGCCTGATTGGCCGATCTCTGCTGGTTACCCCATTGCCCAGTCTCCACCCAGAAGAGATTATTACCCCACTCCTCCCCATCCGTCATTCAATGGTCCCGCTCTCCTTCCCATGCTGATGTCCTTACTGAGGGCACAAGCGTTATGTTAATTGTGGGTGTGTGTGCGTGTATGTGTGTGCGTGTGTGTGTGTTTGTGTGTGTCTATGTATGAGTGTTTACGAAATAGCAGTTCATCATGAATGTGTGTCTGTTCGTACGTACCTTGGCCGTGCGTAATTCCTAGTGACTAAATTGTCTTCCTTCGTGAAAATTGCAAGTTTAATTTCTGGAGTGAACTTATTTTAAGGATATTGTTCGTCTGCCTCATGTGCTTACCGGTATCTATTTTGAACTCCACAATGGACTATATTACATGGTAATCCAGTTCTCCTCGTGAACACTGATGGTAACCATTGTGTGTTATTTTGACTTGATCGGACCCACTGACTTTGAGTGACCATTGTGTTTTAATTGACTTGGTCGGACCCGTGTGACCGTGTGACCATAGCGATCAAAGTGCCTTTATTAGTTACACTTGCACGCTGAATGTTTTATTATGTTTTTACCGACAGCCATTGCTAGTGATTTTAATTAGCTGCTGCCGTATTTCTTGAGTTGTTCTTGCTTATTTGCTTTAATTCTTTGTTTGAAGTTTTCGTGTATTCCTTCTTCTTGTGTTTGATAATGCTGCATGTTGGTCATTTAAATGTTTACCATCTAGATGCCAAAGTACAAGACATATGCAATTTTCTACACAGCGCAACCCCCGTGTACAACTTATACGGCATCACCGAATCACGCTTACACGACAGCATCCCCGATACCCGCATCCGTATCCCTGAGTATGACGTCATACGTCGTGATTCCCGTCGTACGGGTGAAAATGGCATCGCTGCTTACATCCACTCTTCCATTGTTCAATACACGCGTAGAAGACCTGACTTAGAACACAAAGACATTGAATGCATGTGGCTAGAGTTTAAACTAAAGGAAACAGCCCCTTCTACTCTTGTTTGTTTTCTTTACAGAAACCCTTCTGCCATTGGTGACTGGTACGATGACCTTATCGAGATGATAGATACAGTGTATAAATGTAAACCTCACGCAGACATCCTGTTACTCGGGGACTTTAATATTGACTTATTAAAACCTCAGCCTCGATGGGATGGGATTGTATCATCACTAGGTTTCAAGCAGCTTATAACTTTACCTACTAGAGTCACAGAAACTTCATCTACTTTGCTTGATCACATCTACTCAAACAACCACTCCTCAGTACTAAATGCTTCACTCGCAGATCTTAGCATTAGTGATCATTCTCCAATATTCTGTACTAAAACCACTAAAATGCCAAAATCAAATCATAAAGGTCACACAGTCATATCTTTTCGATCCTTTAAAAATTTTGATCGTGATTCCTTCCTGTCCGATCTCAACGTAGCACGATTTGACCAAGTTTTCAACCACACGGTTCCTGATCAAGCATTAGAATGTTGGTATGACACCCTACTACCTATAATAAACAAGCACGCACCTATAAAGAAAATGAGAGTAAAACATCCTAAACTTCCACCCTGGATGTCCAATAAAATAACTGAAGCCATGGATCAGCGTGACCTGTTAAAAAAAGCTAAACAGTTCCAAGATTATAAAACAGCTAGAAATAGGTTAAAAAACATGGTTCGTGACTCAAAGAAAGCTTACTTTAATAAACTCGTTGAGAATAACCGGGATATCTCGCAGATCTGGCGTGCACTAAATTCACTCATCAGAGGTTCCACCTCTAACTCCACCCAGATCCCCCGTCACTTAACGCCAGACATCTTTAACTCTCACTTTTCGTCTGTAGCTACCTCTCTTAGCAACCCTGACAATGCCTCTCCCAACAACTCTGACAATCTATCCCTCTACTGCAAACAAAAGACGGCGAATAAAGCACCCTTTCAAATCCCACCCATTGCAGTGCACGAATTAGGACGACTGATTTCACAACTTCAGAACAAAAAATCTTCAGGACCTGATGAAATCAGCAACCACTTATTAAAACTCTCCCTTCCTTACACAGTTGACTCTCTCACATATATCTTTAATCTCTGCATACAGCGCAACACCTTTCCGCAAGCACTAAAGAAAGCTAAAGTTATTCCTCTCCCCAAATCCAAAAACACTTCTGATATTAGCAACTACCGCCCTATTTCCTTACTCTCAGTACTATCAAAGCTTCTTGAAAGACATATTCACATTAATCTCACAAAATACATGGACCGTTTGGCCCTTTTCCACCCCTTGCAGTCTGGTTTCCGCAGTAACCACTCATGTTCTACTGCGCTCTCGCTTTTGACAGACAAATGTCTGTCAGCCATAAATTCCTCCCAGCTCTCTGGGGTCGTATACTTAGATTTTTCTAAGGCCTTTGACCTCGTTGATCATAAAATTCTCCTCAACAAATTATCACTATATCTCAATGGATCTGACTCTCTGTCTTTCTTTCAGTCTTTCCTTGAAAACCGATCGCAACAAGTCTATGTACATGGTGCGTACTCAAGAGAGGAGTCCGTGTTATATGGAGTACCCCAGGGCTCTGTCTTAGGTCCTATTCTTTTCTGTATTTACGTTAATGACCTTCCACTTCACTTCTCTGACAACTCAGTAGAATGCCACATGCTCGCTGATGACACAACACTACGGACACAAAATAGACGTCTTGAAAATATTCAACAATCTCTTCAGCACACCCTTAGAGACATCTCACAATGGTGCTCTGAAAACAACATGGTCCTAAACCCTCTGAAATCTAAATCAATGGTAATTACAACGCGCCAGAAGCATCAGTTGTCCCCCCTCTCACTAGATCTCACCATCAACGGAAACTCAATAGAAAAGGTTAGCGAACACAAACTGCTAGGCGTGATTATCGATGATAAGCTTAGGTGGCATTCCCACATTGAACATCTGTGTAAACGCGTTTCAAGAAATTTATTCCTACTTTCAAAACTTCAGTCAGTCATAACTTTAGACGCCCGAAAAATGTTCTACAACGCCCACATCAAACCTCACATTGATTATGCCTCTGTCATCTGGGATGGCTGTAGTGATGCATTATTCAAAACTATAAATTCTCGTCATCGTAGGTCAGCTAAACTCATTCTGCCTGACCCATCACTAACTACTGACGCAAAACTGACAGCCCTCAATATACCTCAACTTAAACAACAGCTTTTATTTAATAAATCAGTTTTCATGCACAAGATCCTACATGACCAAGCACCCGAATATCTAACTCACTTGTTTCAATCAACACCTTCTCGGTATTCCACTTTCAAGCATAATCTGGCCTGCCCGAAGCCACGCATTGACATATTTAAAACTAGTCTTTCATACTCGGGAGCTTATGTCTGGAACTCCCTACCTACATGCTTAAAATCGACCAGTAACCTTAAAACATTCAAAACACATCTGCAAAAATACATTCAAACATCACTTTAATGTAATGTGCCTGGTTGCTCAAACGTATGTGTGCCTTTTATCCTTCTGAAAATGTGCATGTATGTGTCTTGCGTCAACTTGGTGTGATAAGAATACATTCTCGTGTATTACTCCTTCTAGTATCTAAGATAGTATTACTGCATTTTATATTGGCATGGTGATTCCTTCATAATCTAAGATGGTATATATTAGGTCATGAACGGTTTTTTTTTGTTTTTTTGTTTTGTTTTTTTAAACTTTGCTACCTGATCCTTTATTTGGTTAGTGTGTCGTGTTATGTTGGCTTGCCTTATAAGTTAGTTGATCTTCTGTGTGTGTGTGCGTGTGCGTGTGCGTGTATATATATGTGTGTGTGTGTGTGTTCTGATAATGTATGGTTGTATATCTGTATATCACATGTCGATAAAAAATGATCTTATTCTTATATTACTATTATTGCGTGTGTCTGCGTTTCATCATAAAAAGTTTGTTCCTATGTATTCCCATTTCGATTATAACCATTTTGCTTAGATCAGGACTAGCTGTAAGAAAGGTCCTACGGACCTAATGCTATCTTTCCTGTAATAAAGTTCAATGTTTCAATGTTTCAATGCTATGTACCTAGAGCAGTACCAAAGGCAGGTCCAAAGAAAACGGGTGGAAAAAAAGAGAGAAGAAAACAAGAAAGAATGGGGAAAGGGGGGGGGGAGAGAGAAATTAAAAACACAAGAAAGAATGGGGGGGGGGGGGGATTAAAAACACAAGAAAGAATGGGGGGGGGGGAATTAAAAACACAAGAAAGAATGGGGGGGGGGGGAATTAAAAACACAAGAAAGAATGGGGGGGGGAATTAAAAACACAAGAAAGAATGGGGGGGGGGGATTAAAAACACAAGAAAGAATGGGGGGGGGGAAAATTAAAAACACAAGAAAGAATGGGGGGGGGGGAATTAAAAACACAAGAAAGAATGGGGGGGGGGGAATTAAAAACACAAGAAAGAATGGGGGGGGGGGGGAATTAAAAACACAAGAAAGAATGGGGGGGGGGGGGAATTAAAAACACAAGAAAGAATGGGGGGGGGGGAATTAAAAACACAAGAAAGAATGGGGGGGGAATTAAAAACACAAAAAGAATGGGGGGGGGGGAATTAAAAACACAAGAAAGAATGGGGGGGGAATTAAAAACACAAGAAAGAATGGGGGGGGGGGGGAATTAAAAACACAAGAAAGAATGGGGGGGGGATTAAAAACACAAGAAAGAATGGGGGGGGAAATTAAAAACACAAGAAAGAATGGGGGGGGGGGATTAAAAACACAAGAAAGAATGGGGGGGGGGGGGGGGAATTAAAAACACAAGAAAGAATGGGGGGGGGGGAATTAAAAACACAAGAAAGAATGGGGGGGGGGGAATTAAAAACACAAGAAAGAATCGGGGGGGGGGGGGGAATTAAAAACACAAGAAAGAATGGGGGGGGGGGGAATTAAAAACACAAGAAAGAATGGGGGGGGGGGAATTAAAAACACAAGAAAGAATCGGGGGGGGGGGGGGGGGGAATTAAAAACACAAGAAAGAATCGGGGGGGGGGGGGAATTAAAAACACAAGAAAGAATCGGGGGGGGGGAATTAAAAACACAAGAAAGAATGGGGGGGGAATTAAAAACACAAGAAAGAATGGGGGGGGGGATTAAAAACACAAGAAAGAATGGGGGGGGGGGAATTAAAAACACAAGAAAGAATGGGGGGGGGGGATTAAAAACACAAGAAAGAATGGGGGGGGGGGGGAATTAAAAACACAAGAAAGAATGGGGGGGGAATTAAAAACACAAGAAAGAATGGGGGGGGGGGGGAATTAAAAACACAAGAAAGAATCGGGGGGGGGGGAATTAAAAACACAAGAAAGAATCGGGGGGGGGGGGATTAAAAACACAAGAAAGAATGGGGGGGGGGATTAAAAACAGAAGAAAGAATGGGGGGGGGGGATTAAAAACACAAGAAAGAATGGGGGGGGGGGGGGATTAAAAACACAAGAAAGAATGGGGGGAAGAGAAAAGAAAGAAAGAAAGAAAGACAAGAGAGACAAAAAAAAAGAAAGGACGAAAGCAAGAAAAGAAAGAAAAACGAAAACGAAAAAAGCAAGACAGAAAAAGAGGACACGTAGACAAGAAGCAGAAGGAATACAAAATGCAAAGAGATAGGAAAGAACAAGGAATAAGAAGCAGAAGGAATACAAAATGCAAAGAGATAGGAAAGAACAAGGAATAAGAAGCAGAAGGAATACAAAATGCAAAGAGATAGGAAAGAACAAGGAATAAGAAGAAAAGCAGATTGGTGACGTCATGCTTGTGGTGCACATGCACTTAATTATCTCCTCTTTAATACTGAATTCTTTCAGAACGGTACCACGTGTAGCCAAACCCTCCTGTTTTTAGTTATATTTAGTCAAGTTTTGACTAAATATTTTAACGTAGAGGGGGGAATCGAGACGAGGGTCGTGGTGTATGTGTGTGTGTGTGTGTGTGTGTGTGTGTGTGTGTGTGTGTGTGTGTGTGTGTGTGTGTGTGTGTGTGTGTCTGTCTGTGTGTGTGTGTGTAGAGCGATTCAGACCAAACTACTGGACCGATCTTTATGAAATTTTACATGAGAGTTCCTGGGATTGATATCCCCGAATGCTTTTTAATTTTTTTGATAAATGTCTTTGATGACGTCATATCCGGCTTTTCGTGAAAGTTGAGGCGGCACTGTCACGCCCTCATTTTTCAACCAAATTGGTTGAAATTTTGGTCAAGTAATCTTCGACGAAGCCCGGACTTCGGTATTGCATTTCAGCTTGGTGGCTTAAAAATTAATTAATGACTTTGGTCATTAAAAATCTGAAAATTGTAAAAAAAAATAAAAAAAAAAATTTATAAAACGATCCAAATTTACGTTCATCTTATTTTCCATCATTTTCTGATTCCAAAAACATATAAATATGTTATATTTGAATTAAAAACAAGCTCTGAAAATTAAATATATAAAAATTATTATCAAAATTAAATTGTCCAAATCAATTTAAAGCCATATGTACACGATGACTATACACGCTAATTGCTTTACCAACAGCTGCAGACATGCTAAATTAAGTTCCCTGCAAAATATTGTGGTCTAGGACCCCTTCAATGTTGAGATATGTTAATTTTCATTTTGATCTGGATCGTCCTATTTATAGATTTGCCAACAGAGGTAGCGTTGACGCAAGGGAAATAACTCCGCGTCTTTGTTTACATCCAAAGTTTGTGAGACTCTAAAACAAGCTGTAATGCATGTATATGGTCCGCGCATGGCGATATATCGTCATTACATGGTCTTATGGTGCGTTTGACATCGATTATGGGCAAACTACACTTTGTAAACACGGGAGCGCGTACATATGCCTTTAAAAACACTTTCATCTTATTCCTTGTCGGTTCCTGATTCCAAAAACATATAGATATGATATGTTTGGATTAAAAACACGCTCAGAAAGTTAAAACAAAGAGAGGTACAGAAAAGCGTGCTATCCTTCTTAGCGCAACTACTACCCCGCTCTTCTTGTCAATTTCACTGCCTTTGCCATGAGCGGTCGACTGACGATGCTACGAGTATACGGTCTTGCTGAAAAATGGCATTGCGTTCAGTTTCATTCTGTGAGTTCGACAGCTACTTGACGAAATGTTGTATTTTCGCCTTACGCGACTTGTTATAAAAATCAAGTTGAACAGAAGCAAAAAAAGTAAAAATAAAATAAAAGCAAGCAAACAACCAACCTGCTATCGGCAAATATGAAAGAATTCCAAAAGTTAGCAAACATTAAAAACAAGCAAACAACCAACCTGCTGTTAGCAAACAAGAAAGTTTCCAACAGTTAGCAGAGTTTTCTCTTTTTCGAAGCAACCTTTCGGCCAAGTGAACCTTTTAACCCTGATTGTGATGTTTCAGTGTACAGTAGTCATTTCACAAACAAGGACTTTCAGGTGTTTCTTTTCTTCTTTTGCAGTCTCCGGCCAAGACGGTACTGAATGTCAACTTTAGTGTTGGGTTTCTGTAAGTTTAGTTCTTGCCCTGGGTCAGAATGCAAGCAGTCTACATGCATTTCTTCCTCGCAGTTGTTTTCTTAAAACAAGATAACAATAAAAATGTACCTACCAGAAACATGGACATTTAAACATAAACACGCATATTAATTAAATAATGAAATGTCCATGTATGGTGGCTACATTCTTATTGTTATCTTGTTCTAAATCAATCAATCAATCAATCAATGAGTCTTATATCGCGCATATTCCGTGGGTACAGTTCTAGGCGCTCTGCAGTGATGCCGTGTGAGATGAAATTTTATACGGCCAGTAGATGTAGATCTTCTCAGCTGCACTCTCTTGTTCCTAGTCTGTTTTCTTAAAGATACATGCATTCCTTCCTGTGTAAACTATGTGTAAACTGTGTGTAATCAATGTGTAAACAATATGTAAACTATTTGTCATCAATGTGTAAACTATGTGTAATCAATATGTAAACTATGTGTAAACTATATTGTAAATCACCATAGATCACACCAGACTTAATGTTACGTGGCATGCTGTCGAGAGAATCCTTCTGCAAGAAAATTGTAAAAATTGAAGTCTGGCAGTATTCTGTGAAAGAAATTCTTTTTTCGGTGCTATGTTAAAATAATATGACATCGGTTTCACTCTGTGAAATTGATTGAACAGCTCAGTTTCACTCTGTGAATTGATTGAGCAGCTCAGTTTCACTCTGTGAACTGATTGAGCAGCTCAGTTTCACTCTGTGAATTGATTGAGCAGCTCAGTTTCAATCTGCACAGAAAAAAGCCAGGCTGTTAAGTGTTTGAATGTTCAAGTGTACGAATGCCGTTATCCTCTATGCCTGGGAGAGCTGTGGTGGTTTATATACTCGTTTACACTGGAAGGAGGGTGCATTTGTACAATCTTACTTATCGTTTACACTGGAAGGAGGGTGCATTTGTACATTCTTACTTATCGTTTACAAGTTAATAATAGTATGTAAAAGGTGTCGTAGGCGTAGGTTTTCAATCGAAACATATGTTTAGAATAATACGTCCATTCTCTGCGTTTAAAAAAATAACAGAATATTTAATATTAATTTACATTGTACCTTTAACTCTCTGGGTGTCCAACAATCAAAAGTCTAAGAAAACTGAGATTTCTCTGCATTTCAAACATGGACTATTCGATAATATTGAAAATGTCGTGACACTGGCTGTCATTGTAAAAACCTTCTTCATCTCCTTTCTCCCACCGGACACTCAGACAATGTCAACTGGTTGAATCATCATCAAACATTAAACACTCATCAATGTCAACTGGTTGAATCATCATCAAACATTAAACACTCATCAATGTCAACTGGTTGAATCATCATCAAACATTAAACACTCATCAATGTCAACTGGTTGAATCATCATCAAACATTAAACACTCATCAATGTCAACTGGTTGAATCATCATCAAACATTAAACACTCATCAATGTCAACTGGTTGAATCATCATCAAACATTAAACACTCATCAATGTCAACTGGTTGAATCATCATCAAACATTAAACACTCATCAATGTCAACTGCTTGAATTATCATCAAACATTAAACACTCATCAATGTCAACTGGTTGAATCATCATCAAACATTAAACACTCATCAATGTCAACTGGTTGAATCATCATCAAACATTAAACACTCATCAATGTCAACTGGTTGAATCATCATCAAACATTAAACACTCATCAATGTCAACTGGTTGAATCATCATCAAACATTAAACACTCAGACAATGTCAACTGGTTGAATCATCATCAAACATTAAACACTCATCAATGTCAACTGGTTGAATCATCATCAAACATTAAACACTCATCAATGTCAACTGGTTGAATCATCATCAAACATTAAACACTCATCAATGTCAACTGGTTGAATCATCATCAAACATTAAACACTCAGACAATGTCAACTGGTTGAATCATCATCAAACATTAAACACTCAGACAATGTCAACTGGTTGAATCATCATCAAACATTAAACACTCATCAATGTCAACTGGTTGAATCATCATCAAACATTAAGCACTCATCAATGTCAACTGGTTGAATCATCATCAGACATTAAACACTCATCAAAGTCAACTGGTTGAATCATCATCAAACATTAAACACTCATCAATGTCAACTGGTTGAATCATCATCAAACATTAAACGCTCATCAATGTCAACTGGTTGAATCATCATCAAACATTAAACACTCATCATTTTCAACTGGTTGAATCATCATCAAACATTAAACACTCATCAATGTCAACTGGTTGAATCATCATCAAACATTAAAGACTCATCAATGTTAACTGGTTGAATCATCATCAAACATTAAAGACTCATCAATGTCAACTGGTTGAATCATCATCAAACATTAAACACGCATCAATCTCAACTGGTTGAATCATCATCAAACATTAAACACTCATCAATGTCAACTGGTTGAATCATTATCAAACATTAAACACTCATTAATGTCAACTGGTTGAATCATCATCAAACATTGAACACTCATCAATGTCAACTGGTTGAATCATCATCAAACATTAAACACTCATCAATGTCTACTGGTTGAATTATCATCAAACATTAAACACTCACCAATGTCAACTGGTTGAATCATCATCAAACATTAAACACTAGACAATGTCAGTAGTAACTTCCTTACTACTAATGTCAACTGGTTGAATCATCATCAAACATTAAACACTCAGACAATGTCAACTGGCTGAATCATCATCACACATTAAACACTCATCAATGTCAACTGGTTGAATCATCATCAAACATTAAACACTCATCAATGTCAACTGGTTGAATCATCATCAAACATTAAATACTCAGACAATGTCAACTGGTTGAATCATCATCAAACATTAAACACTCATCAATGATAAGTTCGTCTTGAAAATGAGTAGATGTTTTGAACACGGAAACTCCAATCCGTTGCTGACAAAATCACCTTTACCTAGTGCGCAACGAATGCTGAATGAGAAACAGACATTTAGACCAAAATCACCTTTACCTAGTGCGCAACGAATGCTGAATGAGAAACAGACATTTAGACCAAAATCACCTTTACCTAGTGCGCAACGAATGCTGAATGAGAAACAGACATTTAGACCAAAATCACCTTTACCTAGTGCGCAACGAATGCTGAATGAGAAACAGACATTTAGACCAAAATCACCTTTACCTAGTGCGCAACGAATGCTAAATGAGAAACAGACATTTAGACCAAAATCACCTTTACCTAGTGCGCAACGAATGCTGAATGAGAAACAGACATTTAGACCAAAATCACCTTTACCTAGTGCGCAACGAATGCTGAATGAGAAACAGACATTTAGACCAAAATCACCTTTACCTAGTGCGCAACGAATGCTGAATGAGAAACAGACATTTAGACCAAAATCACCTTTACCTAGTGCGCAACGAATGCTGAATGAGAAACAGACATTTAGACCAAAATCACCTTTACCTAGTGCGCAACGAATGCTGAATGAGAAACAGACATTTAGACCAAAATCACCTTTACCTAGTGCGCAACGAATGCTGAATGAGAAACAGACATTTAGACCAAAATCACCTTTACCTAGTGCGCAACGAATGCTGAATGAGAAACAGACATTTAGACCAAAATCACCTTTACCTAGTGCGCAACGAATGCTGAATGAGAAACAGACATTTAGACCAAAATCACCTTTACCTAGTGCGCAACGAATGCTGAATGAGAAACAGACATTTAGACCAAAATCACCTTTACCTAGTGCGCAACGAATGCTGAATGAGAAACAGACATTTAGACCAAAATCACCTTTACCTAGTGCGCAACGAATGCTGAATGAGAAACAGACATTTAGACCAAAATCACCTTTACCTAGTGCGCAACGAATGCTGAATGAGAAACAGACATTTAGACCAAAATCACCTTTACCTAGTGCGCAACGAATGCTGAATGAGAAACAGACATTTAGACCAAAATCACCTTTACCTAGTGCGCAACGAATGCTGAATGAGAAACAGACATTTAGACCAAAATCACCTTTACCTAGTGCGCAACGAATGCTGAATGAGAAACAGACATTTAGACCAAAATCACCTTTACCTAGTGCGCAACGAATGCTGAATGAGAAACAGACATTTAGACCAAAATCACCTTTACCTAGTGCGCAACGAATGCTGAATGAGAAACAGACATTTAGACCAAAATCACCTTTACCTAGTGCGCAACGAATGCTGAATGAGAAACAGACATTTAGACCAAAATCACCTTTACCTAGTGCGCAACGAATGCTGAATGAGAAACAGACATTTAGACCAAAATCACCTTTACCTAGTGCGCAACGAATGCTGAATGAGAAACAGACATTTAGACCAAAATCACCTTTACCTAGTGCGCAACGAATGCTGAATGAGAAACAGACATTTAGACCAAAATCACCTTTACCTAGTGCGCAACGAATGCTGAATGAGAAACAGACATTTAGACCAAAATCACCTTTACCTAGTGCGCAACGAATGCTGAATGAGAAACAGACATTTAGACCAAAATCACCTTTACCTAGTGCGCAACGAATGCTGAATGAGAAACAGACATTTAGACCAAAATCACCTTTACCTAGTGCGCAACGAATGCTGAATGAGAAACAGACATTTAGACCAAAATCACCTTTACCTAGTGCGCAACGAATGCTGAATGAGAAACAGACATTTAGACCAAAATCACCTTTACCTAGTGCGCAACGAATGCTGAATGAGAAACAGACATTTAGACCAAAATCACCTTTACCTAGTGCGCAACGAATGCTGAATGAGAAACAGACATTTAGACCAAAATCACCTTTACCTAGTGCGCAACGAATGCTGAATGAGAAACAGACATTTAGACCAAAATCACCTTTACCTAGTGCGCAACGAATGCTGAATGAGAAACAGACATTTAGACCAAAATCACCTTTACCTAGTGCGCAACGAATGCTGAATGAGAAACAGACATTTAGACCAAAATCACCTTTACCTAGTGCGCAACGAATGCTGAATGAGAAACAGACATTTAGACCAAAATCACCTTTACCTAGTGCGCAACGAATGCTGAATGAGAAACAGACATTTAGACCAAAATCACCTTTACCTAGTGCGCAACGAATGCTGAATGAGAAACAGACATTTAGACCAAAATCACCTTTACCTAGTGCGCAACGAATGCTGAATGAGAAACAGACATTTAGACCAAAATCACCTTTACCTAGTGCGCAACGAATGCTGAATGAGAAACAGACATTTAGACCAAAATCACCTTTACCTAGTGCGCAACGAATGCTGAATGAGAAACAGACATTTAGACCAAAATCACCTTTACCTAGTGCGCAACGAATGCTGAATGAGAAACAGACATTTAGACCAAAATCACCTTTACCTAGTGCGCAACGAATGCTGAATGAGAAACAGACATTTAGACCAAAATCACCTTTACCTAGTGCGCAACGAATGCTGAATGAGAAACAGACATTTAGACCAAAATCACCTTTACCTAGTGCGCAACGAATGCTGAATGAGAAACAAACATGTAGACCAAAATCACCTTTACCTAGTGCGCAACGAAAGCTGAATGAGAAACAAACATGTAGACCAAATTCATTCTGTTATTCAAAAGTTACGGAAGTAATATTTTGTAATGAAAACAGTGCGTACAATTTTGATGCCATGCTCGAATGTCAAAGGAAGGACACTTGTTTGGTTAATAACAATTCGAAGTTATCATTACGAGTTCTTTTTCGTTTTGGCTATCGCGTGCGCACAATGTTTTAGTACCCAATGTTTTAAACAAAACTTTATTCCATTTGTATCGTGACAGATACAATATCTGGCATTTGGGATTCAAACTCAAGAATACTGTTTATTTTAAGCAATCCTAGTGGAAACATAACAGAAGTAAGCACGATGGCGGACTAAATCGAAATACTCATTTCAGAATACTCTCAACAGAAAAGCAAGATACAAAAAAAAAGGGGGGGGGTGCCTAATGGAGCCTAGCCGTTCAGTTTGGAAGATAGCGTCAGTTCGTTGTTTACAACACGAGAAATGTTAGAACATTTCCAAAGAAGATTGCAAACGGAGGATGCCTTGGGCACCAAGCAGTTCGGGAATGTAGATGTCATTAAGGCTGGAGTCTACGCCTGAGAACAGGAAGTTGAATTAAAATAGGTCACTCGCACAATTGACCTGTCCCAAATGAAAAATTATAGACAGCAATTGTAAAGAACTGATAAAAATCAGGTATTTAAACTCAAACATTGGGTGGCCGAGTGGTAACGCACTTGCGCTCGGAAGCGAGAGGTTGCGTGTTCGACCCTGGGTCAGGCCGCAATTTTCTCCCCCCTTTCCTAACCTAGGTGGTGGGTTCAAGTGCTAGTCTTTCGGATGAGACGAAAAAACGAGGTCCCTTCGTGTACACTACATTGGGGTGTGCACGTTAAAGATCCCACGATTGACGAAAGGGTCTTTCCTGGCAAAATTGTATAGGCATAGATAAAAATGTCCACCAAATACCCGTTTGACTTGGAATAATAGGCCGTGAAAGGTGAATGTTCGCCTAATAGGCTTGAAGTTTGCTGGTCGATGTGAATGCGTTATATATTGTGTGTAAAAAATGTCTGTTTGTCTGTCTGTCTGTAAAAAATTCCATTTCAAACGGCAGAAATTAATATGTAAAGCGCGGAGAGCACAGTTGTGGTTCGCGCTATATAAGCTCCCCATAATAATAATAATAATAATAATTTGTTTCAGTTGTGCAAAAGTCTGATACCCCATATACTCAAGTTTCATGAATTATCTTATAGTCAAAAGTTTAACGCTTCCTTATGTTTATGTCCCTCCGTAGCAATTCTGGAATGTACATAAAAATTATCTTTTAAAAATATCATATTACTATTAATTACTTGTTCTCAGGCGTAGACTAGAATCATGTTTTCTGTCAAAATTGGTCAGGTGTATGCTATTAGAAGCACCGCAGTTTAACATTTAGCTCGTTAAGGAGTATCCATGTTTTAAATGCAGTTAAAGAAAAGTATTTGCTATTTCTGGCCTCAACACTTCGTTTGCACCTTTAAGAAAAGGGTATATCTTTTCTCAGGGGTAAACTCCAGTCTAAAAGTCATCTCTTTTCGGACAAAAATAGTACTCTTTAGTAAACAGCTTTCAATGAAAACGAGCTCAAAACATCCAAGGCCATGTTTACCAGACTTTGTTTTCTCAGTAGCTTTAGCAATCGCGTGCATACAATTTGAAATGGTCCATGGACCTCAGAAATTCAATCCAGCGAGAAAGCGTTAATTTCACCCATCACAAAACGAAGCATGTCTTTAGTATAAGAACATTTCATGTGTTAAATTTCACACTGCGTTCTTCTTTACGAGAGGTTAATTCCCGTCCGGCTGATAATCTTTAACGGGCGAAATTAAAGCTTAGACGACAGCGTCGTGAGTAAGCAGATAGCAAAGAATTTACGAGAAACGAGTGGCCCAGAAGCCACCTTAGATTTCAGACACGGAAACGAGCTACGAATAATTATAGCATGTTCATTTTTGTTCTTTTTTTCCCCGCGTGTTTGTTTGCATGTTTACTTGATGAAGTTGAGATCTTGTTCGTACCATGGTACGGATAGAAATTAGACAACTAACAAGGGCAAATAAGTCAAACAGGGAATATTGGGGGTGGGGGGGTGGGGGTGGGGGGGTGGGGAGAGAGGAGAGAGACAGAGACAGAGAGACAGAGACAGAGACAGAGAACGAGAGGGGGGGGAGAGAGTCCAAAACTGAAAGGGCAGAGAGAGAGAGAGACAGAGAGAGAGAGACCGAGAGGGGGGGGGGGGGGGGAATCCAAAACTGAAAGGGCAGAGAGAGAGAGAGACAGAGATATAAAGAAACAAATAGAGAGAAGGGACACCGAGAGACAGAGAGACAGACAGAGAGAGACAGACAGAGACTCAAAGAGACAGATATAGATAACTATACACTATGCATGTTCGAGCGTAGTTTTACTGGACACCATCTTATCTCAGTCTTAGTCACCTTGACACGAATTCTTATCCCCACTTCCAAAATGTGCACTTGCACTCGAAACCGAATCTCCTGCCAGCTCACAATAGTCGCGATGTGCGGAAAATTAAGAAATCACGCTTACGTTGCTTTTCTAAGAAACCGGTCTACCTGGTCTCCTCAGCAAACGTCGGGAAAATTATAGGCTCTTAAATTTGGGGGCTTACAAAAAGGAGGGGTAGAGGGGTAGAGGGGGGAAGGGCGGAGGGAGGGGCCTACTGAACAGCACAGAGTTGACTTGTTGTCGTATGGTTTTCATCTAAAGAAGTTGATGGACATTTTTTTCTAACTCCTATTCTGCAGAGCTTTTTTGCGCAGGTTAGAGATCAGACGCTACGCTCGCTGTGCGTAAAATTGGTTCTGTCGCGCGTGGCTTTATTCTGACGTGTCACTATTCAGAGGCAGGTCATTCGATACCAACCAGGAAGTTGGTGCGCAATTGCTGATGACCAGCTTGGTGTTCTTTATCAGGTTTCGCCTTTTGATTTCAGAGAAATACGATACCTCCAACCACTCTTGCCCCCCCCCCCCTCTTCCACTCCAATCCGACTTTTCCTCTCCACCCGAACCCCTTTTTACATTAAGTCAAGTGTTTCTTTTACCTCCCATAACTCACTCAAGAAGTACTTCTCCCCGCTTCGTGTTGCCTGTAAAATGCAACCTGTACTGTAACGTGATTCGTGCACTTTTTATTTTTTTATTTTTTTTTACTTGGCAAGTGCACATTACATAGTCACACAGACACAGAGACACAGACGCACACACACACACACACACACATATATACACACACACACACACACTCAGACGTACGTACGCACACACACACACACTCACACACATGCACACACACACACACACACACACACCGCACACACTCACACTTGTAACCGAGTGCCGAAAGACCACAATCACCTTTGGAGGCGAAGTCCAATTAAACAGGATTGAGAATTTTAGAGCTTATTTCTAAGCCCTATAAAAACTGTTATGCATTCGCAAAGGAATCCAAGAACATACAGAGAGACAAAAGCCGCCAGACTCCATCACAAACAGAACTCTACAATCCACAGGTGTTGCTTACTTCTAAGGCGAACAACTCTGCAGAGTCTGCTGTGAAGGGCGACGGTAGTCTCCCTGTCACACACACACACACACACACACACAGACGTACGCACACACACACACACACACACACACACACACACACACCGCACACACTCACACACACACACACACGCATACACACACACACACACACACTCATACACCCATGACCTCCAGCCTTTCCTATCTACTCCGAACGGCCATTTTGCTTTGCTTTAGAACATCACTCTAGAAGTCCCCCTGTTTGTCTAATGTTACAAGTGCATTTTATTGCATACTGCAACGGTGCTTTGGGAAGTTTCGTTTGGGTTTGTCTTTCAAATTCAGATAATTGAGGTTTTCTCCACCTGTCATTATCTCTGTCTGAATCGCTTTCCCACGCTCTTGCTCACCAGACTTCTCTTAAAATCAGTTTAAAAGTAAAAAGAAAAAAGTTTCAAAAGTAAAACTTTAAAACTAATGATGGTAATCAACCAAAGAAGAAGGTGGAGCTCAAAGATCAGCCGGATACTCCTTTCAATGTGTATCCTGCTCCCTTTTCTCCATTCTGCATTCTTTCTTTTTTTTCCCCTCCAAAGTGTGTTTTTCACATGCCGCGCTGCACACCACACCCCCAGCCACCACCTGTCACCCCTAATCCCTGTACCCACAAATCTCATGAAGGCTTTCCTTATTGACGGGTGAAAAAACATTCAGCTTACAGACGGGAAAAAGACCACCCCTACACATGGACACGTTTTGCAGAGCGGGAATTATTTTATGATTCAAATTCACAGATCGCCACGAGTGTTTGTTTAGAAACGAATTCATAAAAATATTCTGTTCACAGAAAGAACTTGAATGCAGGCTGTTTATTTTTGGTATAAGTCCAAGGGGAGGGATGGTCTCATTCCATGTAAAATGCCTGGCAAGATCTGAGATGGTGTCCCGAATCGTTCACACATAGAGGAATCTGCCTTTACGTGCTCCCCCTACCTCTCCCCCTACCTCTCCCCCTACCTCTCCCTCCCAGTTCTGCATCTTTTTCACCTGCCTCACTGCGGCATTCCTATGACCCCTCCACCCCCCTCCTAACACCAACAACCCCCAGTCGACACCCAATAACTTCTTAATTAATCGCTGTTCCCGGAAATCTCGTATTTTGGTTGCATTCTTCCAACGCCCCACCTCCCTGCGTTTTCATACCTAGTTCTGCATCAATTCCACTTGCCCTCCCATCCCAGATGGAATCCCCCCTGGCTGTCACCCTATCAGCCCTATACTTTCTTCCGCCAGAATCTCCTGAATGTTTTCTATAAGTGCCCCTCCTCCCTCCCTCTCCCAGTTATACATCTTATTCAACTACCTCCCATCATTCCCAATGATACCCCCCCCCCAACCCTTCGCCCTCACCCAAACCTCCTCGTGCCCTAAACAACTCTCTGTCGCCACCCTGTCCCCCCTCATCCCACTCGGGCCATTGCTACCTGTTTATTTGAACTGTCGGCAGGTGCACCCTGTTACTGCCCATTCCGTTTTCTCGGAAAATCATAGCATTGGAGAATGAGATACCTCCTCTTATGGGATAATGGCTTGGCTTTGGTATGTGACTCACCCAAGCATTCTTACACTATTCAAGCTCAGCTGATTTATTGAGTCCTCCGCGGGTAATTTTGTGACTGTGGAATGTGGCTCTTCTTGTGTGTCATACAATATTCCAGCTGAGCTGATTTTCAAAGAAAATTATACCTTTGACATTGATGGGGAGAGAGCCAAAATGTCGAGGACCAAAAGGTCGAGGACATTTGGTCGAGAGTCAAAGCGTCCAGTGCGATAAAAGGTCAAAAGCAAAAGGGTGAGGGTGACACAAGGTCGAGGATTGAAAGGTCCATGAGGGAACTGTGAATATTAAATTCGTGTAGGGTTTAGAGAATGATTATCAGCTGCAACGTTTTGGGGGAACGGGTTAACTACTGTAGTGCAACTCTGTTTTCATGTGTTCGCAACAAAATATATATCCGAACAGCGCCGATTCACAGATTACTGACACGATCTTTGCTGTAACAGTGTGTCGCCCTGTATTTCTCTCCCCCTTGTGTTATTGAGTCCCCCTTGTGTTATTGAGTCCCCCTTGTGTTATTGAGTCCCCCTTGTGTTATTGAGGTCGTTTGGCGTTTGCGACGGCTAAAACTCTGCAGAAGGCATATTTTTTGAAATTGCCGTTAACTTTGCCGTTATTTCGGCAAAGCTTACAAACGTTTCTGTGAAAAAAGGTGACACCAAGGATTGCCTTAAATTTAAACACAACTTCAAAACTTGTACGGTAATTTCGGAACATTTGCTGAAAAAGAACCCCTACCAACACCCCTGCTAAATGATTGTGGTATCCTGCATAACAACGCACAATACTCGTTTGGGGTTGAATTTGACATCTTTTCCTTCGCTTGTACCGAAAAGGAGGACGGGTTCCGCGAAGGGAGAGCACAGGCAAACTACCATGAGACATCATGTCATCTCGTTTGAAAAGTAGTCGGAATTATTTGTTTGGTATCATCTTAAATGTTAATAGATTTAAGAACATGTGTCAGTTCGGGAGCGAAGGGAGTCGTGTTAGACTAATCTGGATCATTTTTGGTCCTCTGTGATCAACTTCACTGGGACAAAATGATCGGAGTTTGTTAGTAATGTTATTACTTAGTGTGCTTGTTTTTATTAAACACCTGTATGCGGCGTGGAGGGCACAATAAAGATTTGTATTACACCAGTACATGCGACTTTGAGAAAAAATCCCGATTGTTAATGCATTATTAATGCCAATTGTATGAATTGTATATCGTGCTGTTGTTTGATTGAACGTGTGAAGCGCTTCGAGATGCCGGGAAGCGCTACTGATATGAATGTTCCATTATTATCATTATTATTATTGTTGTTGAATTGTTGTAATGAGCGTTCCATTAAAAAAATAAATCTGTTTCTAGCCAACACGTAACATTCACAAGACCATTGACGTGGTCTTAACAGTGGACGAGCAAGATTAACAGCAGACGAATAGTCATGACCAGACTTGTTTTTCTGTTTTGCCAGTTTCTATTTCTGTCTGATCACTCATGCCCCACATGTCTAGTCATGAGTTTTCTTGTAAAATGATACTGTTTCTCGACACTTCACTTTGGCTTCGGGTACTGTTTCTGCTGATGTGACTTTCAAGGGCGGAGAGATAGCTCAGTCAGTAGCGGCGCTGGCGTTGAAAGCGGTTCGTCGCTATCGGCGTGGGTTTCATCTCCAGGTTCGTCGCTATCGGCGTGGGTTTGATCTCCAGGTTCGGCGAGAGATCTATTTCCCTGAGTCAACTTTGTGCAGACTCTTCTCGGTGTCCGAACACCCCCATGTACACGCATGCACACGATAAAGATCCGAAGTTCACAGCGAAAGTCTAAAGACCTGGAAACATGAACACACGCATGCAGGAAAAATATTAAGTTACGCAGTACTGCGGGGTAGCTCGCTTGTTCCAAGGGAGATAGCAGCTCGAATTTCCATTAGGGTAACCTCGCAGGACTGTAGCTATGATATCTTATCCTTATCCTTCAATAATGTTTTATGTCTGACAGCAATTGTCTCTGAAGCTAGACGGGCGCAATGGCTTGGTGGTAAGACGCAGGCCTCCAAAGCAGAAGGTCGTGGGTTCGAATCCCGGCCGCGCGAGTGTGAGTTTCAGCCCACGAACGCAGAAGAAGAAGAAGAAGTCTCTGAAACTAATTGATTAATTGTCCCACTTCATTGTGACTCAAGAGGGTTTGCTAACATGTTATTTATTGCAACGTCCCTTCAAACGATATGGCTATACGGGAAAATGCTAACAGGGAAGTAATCCCTCTACCTTTACAAATCAATTACTTTTTCCAGACACGTCTGGCTCGGTTGACGCGTAGTCCAGTCCATTGTCAACTATGTCAGCGTACCACTTTCTTTACGCAATAAATGTCTTCTAAAGATAACCCCGCAAATCAACCTGACTAGGAATCAATGAAACACTATCGAAATCAGCGCCTGCATACCTTTGTCACCCAGAGGTAACACAATTCAGGTGTTTTACACGTTGTTGTTTTGGAGGGCAGAGGCAGTAAAACTGTGCAGTCCTATTTCTGACTGTGCCAAACGCTCGAACACCTTGGGCGTGCAGAGCTTGTATCATTATACAGTCCTATACCTGATTGTGGCGAGACTCTTAATAAAGGTTCGTGAACAAGGATGTATTCCCGATACAGTCAGAAATGAAGTCATCACTTTTCCCCCGAGGTGTCTAGCACTACTGAGCTTTCCTGGTTGTGCCAAACGCGCAAAAACCTTGGGCGTGCAGATGTAATATCATTATGTAGCCCTATACCTGATTGTGTTGAGAGTCTTTCAAGTTCGTGAAGAAGGAAGTTTTCCCGATACAGTAAGAAACGAATTCATGACCGACCCCCACCCCCCACCCCCTTCCCCCCGAGGTTTCTAGCACTACTGAGCTTTTCTGACTGTGCCAAACGCGCAAAATCTTGGGCGTGCAGAGATAATGTCAAGTTAAAGATTTAGAACTGACTGTGTCGAGAGTCTTTCAAGTTTGTGAAGAAGAAAGTTTTCCTGACACAGTTACGAATTAAGTCATGGCTTTCTTTACCAAACGTAAACTATCAAATAAAGTATTCCTAAATCTTTTTCTGTGGGCTAGGGTAATATTTGGAACCGGTATAGTGGGTTTTTTTTTAAACACAATTTTATTCAAAATACATGACATGAAACAATTGACAAAAATGCAGCTAGGACACGAACTCAAGCAGATGCTTATTTGACGTGACCATAACAATGCTAAGTTACACAAGTTTTCATGATGGTGGACAACACAATTATTAACCAGAAGAACAAAATGTAGGAGGGGGGTATGGGGAACTTAATCAAAACAGGAGGATTTACAGAGAAAAAAAATTAATCAAATAGAAAAAGAAAAGAAAAAAATAAAGAAAAAAAAAATAAGGTGAGACTATGAATGAAGCGCGTGGGACGAGAACATCGATGCTGAGACATGCAATAAGTAAGTTCAGATAAATGTACATTTTCATGGAGAGGACAGCATAGTTCGTTACGAATGTATGGACGAAAACAACCACACACACACAAAAGAGAACAGCAAAACAAAAACAACAAGAGGAGAAGCCTTCAAGGCTCCCGTAAGAAATCAACAAACAGTAACACAAACTCATCCGTCACACACACACACACACACACACACACACACACACACACACACACACACACACACACACTCACACACGCACACACACACACACACACACACACACAGAGTTAAAACTAACGCATCATATCAACTCCATGACAAATGTTCAAAAGAAGGCAAACAGATAAAATGACTGTGTATTTGTTGTTGGTGCAGTTGTCCTTGAATGAGATCTTGTGCAATCCTCACACACACACACAGGCACTGTGTTCATTTGCAAATCTACCATCAGCTTATCTGTCTTTTGCACTGCAGACACTAAGCAATAGGTACCTGCCATGTGGCCACTTTTTCCACTGCTGTCCTCAGTCCCATACTTTTCATCAAGACTTGTCACCATGCCGAGTGGATCTAAATTCGGAAGTCTTCATGTGGCTGAGGCATATCTGACATAGCGTCGATCTTGTAGGTTAACCTCCTTTCTGAAACAAATGGCAAAATGCGATTAGTTATGATGACTACAACCTACACAAATAGAAACAGTGTTTTGAAACAGAATAGTCAGGTAAAACAAGCCACTTTACCTATGCAGCATGGTAATCCTACAATATGCGAAACATGTCAACTGACTGCAGCAGCCTGGTTCTTAAAATAATTCTGACGGTCAACACAACCAACACACTATTCACATTCCATTTTAAGGAGCAACGGAGGTACTCTCTGAGGGTCTTGTTTAAATGATAACGATCAACTCAGGATGGAAAAAACAAGAGAGAAAAAAAGAAACCACTGTCATCAACCGCAGAAAAATACAGAATCACTGTGACACATGTACCATTATTTACAAACAAATGCCACAGCAAGCTTTCTTTGGACGACTGTCGTTGTCTCAAAACTCACATTCTACCTTCTGTCCGAAAGAATCTAATCTTACGTTGTACTGCCTTGAAAGAAAATGCCAACAAAGACAAGAAAGCTGTTGCAAGGTAAGCTTACCCAACGTTACATAGCGAATCATGATAGTGCGTAAACAGCAAACAGTACAATCAAAGAGAGAATCGAGTCTGGAATGAAACGCGATACAGATCTAGCATTCAAAAACTGTCTTTCAAGTTCAAGGAAGTTGTTGCAAGGTAAGACTTACTAAATTGTACAGACAAAACCATGACAGTGCATGTTTTGCATCTGAGGAAAAAATCGTGATCATTTTGACTTTGAGAACAGATTCATTCCGTTTCCTTATATTATATCTGCATGTTCAAGTAAATGATGGACAGTTTTTTTCGGGCAGAGTAAACTTAACTTGAGACTCTACTGCAAGTCTTGAAATTCACATAAATCGAACCACGAACAATTAAAGACATCCAAACGTTACAGGCACTTTAGATCAACTCATTTCACTATAGGACACTGCCTAGCACTGTGTTTGACATCCGTGTCTGCTGAGATAAAAAGAAATTAAAACAAAACGGATTAACAGTAGGTGACACGTTATCAGAGTGGGAGACACTAGATCTGTCTCTGTACTTACCGGGATACGGCTGCCAGATCGACACTGCGCTTTCGACAGCTCTTCCTCGCGTGGACATTGGAAAAACGCTGTGCAGATCAAATTGTAGGAAATCTCCCTTTGGTAGCTTCTTTATTTACTTTTCTGGAGCTTAGAAACCGAACAACATGAAATCGTCTTCCCCGAATCGGCGAATGCAGAAGTGAGAACTGGAGAAGTGAATCTATACCACAATCCTTCGCGCGACCCCTGACCTGGTCTTGACACCTGACCTGGTCTACATACCACACACGACAGAAACCAGTCAACTGCTTGTACCCCTTCAAAACCCCCCACCACCCGTTTTCTTTGGATACACGCTTTAACTACACACATGCCGACACAATGTTGATCTTTGCTTCAATATTTTGAAGATGGTGCTTGAAAAATAACCAGGTGAAATGAGTATTTCGGTGTTTAGTCAAATGTTAAAGTTTCTACCACAGACATACACACGCACACACGCACACACACACGCACAGACAGACAAAGTTACGATCGCATAGGCTACACTTACGTGAGCCAAAAACTCAATGATAATTATTACTTATGTTAAATATGTAATTGATGCAACAACACTGAGAGGCGGGTTTACGTTCTCCTGCACACAAACATACACAATACCAGTTCGTGGGCTAATCCTTCAAGTTAGTCGACCAGATTCAGCAATAAAGGATTGGACCGACTCGAAAATCAATGTATTTATTCGAAATGAATGTTGCTCGCTGCCTCTTAATAATGTTTCCACGTGTCTAAAATTGGCAGGCAGTGAATTAATTGTGGACATACGAGCATTTTCAAACAACGTGCAGTATAACAAGTAATGTTCAGCTGTTTCGTTCCGGTTACCGCACGCACACTGTGGGTTATCTTTTAAATGGCGTTTGCATAAATCGGAATTAAGGTTACTCATGTTTAAACGCATTCTGCTGTGTTGTATTTCTACCTGTCTTTTTTCCAAAATAATAATAAACTGGCACATAATGATGAGGACTTTGTAAATAATGCTTAAACTCGCTAATTGAGTTTGTGGTTTTAACCACATCAGGCAGATCATTCCATAAAATTGTAGTCGAAGGAACGAAGGATGTTTGGAAGATTTCTGTCCTGTGAGCTGGTACAAATCTTTCAAGTGGTCGTCTTCTGTGATAGGGATTTAAGGATGAAACTAGTGGTGGCAAAAGGTCAACTAAATATAAGGGACATTTACCATGAACCATTTTATGATATAAAATCAATTTATGTTGTCTTCGGCGTTCCTTTAGACTACAAAATCCGCTTTCTTTGTACATCTTACCATGACTAGTTCTCCGCACACCGCCAATTATAATACGTAAAGCTTCAAGGTGTAGTTTTTCCAGGGTATTCGACAGGGCTTCGGTACAATTATCCCATAATACATCAACATAGTCAAAATGTGGCAAAATAAAGGATTTGTACATTATTTCCAAACTTTTTCTGCATAACTTATACTTATAATGCCTTAAACAATTAATCAACAAAGTGGTCTTTTTCACAATATTTTTGACTTGAGCGTCCCATTTACAGTCATTTTGCAAAATAATACCGAGGTGCTTGTGTTCCTTTGTGTCTTCCAAAACAATTCCATTGAAAAATAACGGCTCAATTTGGCTTAAGTCACGTTTTATATTCAGCAATTTGGTTTTTGTTTCATTAAATGTGACTTTCCAATGTGCTGCCCAACAACTAATTTTATCGAGGTCTGTATTTAAAATTTCGGCACGTCTTACTGGATCATTCAATGCAAGTGACATGCTGCTAGCGCTAGTATCATCAGCAAACAATTTAATAACAGACTCAATATCATTTACAATATCATTTATATAAATCAAAAACAACAAAGGGCCTAACACAGAACCTTGAGGAACGCCTGCTTGTATACCTTTCAGCTCTGACTTAGCTCCTTTAACGACAACTAATTGAACACGGTTTGCTAAGTAACTACAAAACCATGACAAAAGTCGACCTCGAACACCAATCGATTCCAATTTTACTAATAATCCTTTGTGCCAGACTTTGTCAAAAGCTTTCGACACATCAAAAAATACCGCCTGTGTTGTTAAACCGCTGTCGTAATTTAAACATACATCGTTATATATAGAGACAAGTTGACAAATTGTCGAGTCGCCGGGTATAACACCTGACTGTGTATGTGTGAGTATGTTGTTGGATTGTAAAAAGAGATATAGGTGGCTATGAATACATCGTTCCAAAACTTTGCCAACGCAACTCAACAAGGAAATCGGACGATAATTATTACAAGTGTCCGCTGGACCTGACTTATAAATAGGCGTAACATTCGCAGTTTTCCAAATTTTAGGATATACTCCTTCCCTCAAACTTCTGTTAAACATATGGGTGAGTGGCTCCGAAATAACATCTATAGCTGCAATGAGAAGTCTGTTGTGGGTCAAATCGGGACCAATGGCTTTTCTTTTATCAAGATTTTTAATTACATCTTTTACCTCGTTAACTGACAAAACAATATCACATAATTCGCAATCAAGAAACGGCACTTGAGGAACATCATCATCTGGGTCTTCAACATTGGAATTTTTAATAAAACAGTTATTAAAGGCGTTAGCTTTGTCTTGGCTTAGTTCATAAACTTCGCCGTTGTCACAGATTGGCGGAATTTCGTCACCATATAATCCTTTCTTCTTCATGAATGATTTCACTAACTTACACCAATCTTTTGTGCCAAACTGCGTTGAATCGGAAACTTTTGCGTCTAATTCAGAATAATATTCTAAAATCCGTTCTCTTTTCTTTGCTGTAACAAGGTTACGTGCCTGGCGATAACTCAACCAATCTTCCGGCTGTTTACTTGTTTTGGCTTTCAAGTGAATCTGATCACGTTGGTCTATTGACATTAAAATTTCAGGTGTAATCCCAGGTGCGTCGTTAGGACGTATCGTTACTTCTTTTACCGGCATGCACTGTTTGGCTATGTCCATAAATAGTGCAGAAAAAATATGAACACTTTCGTCAAACACCTCCTTCATGAGAATGTCTTGCCAGTTAACCTGAGAGAGTGCTTCGCAAAAACCATCAACATTAAGTTTACTATAATTAAAGAGTGTTCTTTTATAGGAATTATTTTTATTCACAATTCTGTTTAATACAATGTGTGGTACACTATGATCGCTACAAATAGGTGGCAACACATTCACTTGTTTAACTAACTGAGGGGTCTGGGTGATGATAAGGTCAATACATGGACTGGTGGTGGCTGTTACACGCGTTGGCGTAATCACAAGTTGACAGAGCTGGTGCGCCTGTAAAATATTCAAAAAGTTCTGCGATGGAGAGTTCAGGAAGTCGACGTATAGTTATTAATGAATCAACTTCCATGGTAACAGTGTTTGTGTACACACAAGTGCAATCTAAGACAGTGAAATTGTACCCCAACAACAAACCTTGGATTTCAAAGTCTCTCAAAGCCACACTCAACGAGAAAAAGGTAGCATTTCAGACTGGAGATAGAGTAGAAAGGAAAGTAGTACAGAACAAGTTGAGGAAAGAAATTTTGGAAGCGAAGAGACAGTACAAAGAGAAAGTAGAGTCACAGTTTGAATCAGGTAGCTTAGCAGACGCATGGAAAGGACTTAAAACTTTGTCAGGACAGGCCAAATCAAAATCCAGTAGCGATGGCATGCCGATGAAAGAACAGGTTGAATTTTCTGAGAAATTAAACGAGTTCTATTGTAGATTCGAGAAAGATGATTTGAAGGATGATTTAGACAGCGTGACTTCCCAGCTTAAGGTAGAAATGGCAGGTGATGAGGAGGACTTTGAAATTCAAGGCAAGACTGTTGAGAAGGTTTTTAGCAAGTTGAATGTAAAGAAAGCAGTTGGTCCTGATAACATCGGTGGACGTGTTTTGAGATCATGTGCCTGTCAGTTGTCCGTTGTTTTTAGCCGTTTGTTTAGTTGGTCTCTGAAAGATTGCACTGTGCCTAGACTCTGGAAAAACTCTACGATCTGCCCTGTCCCCAAGAACAACAAGCCCAAAACCCTGAATGACTATCGCCCTGTAGCTCTCACCTCTATTGTTATGAAGTGCTTTGAACGCATTGTCCTCTTTAGACTGCTCCATCAGGTCAAGCCCCATCAGGATCCCTTCCAGTTTGCATACAAGCAGAACAGATGCACAGATGACGCCACACTCACACTCTTACACAACGCATACACACACTTAGAAAAACCTGGCTCTTTTGTACGCATTCTTTTCATAGACTTCTCTTCTGCCTTCAACACTATCCAACCCTGCCTCATGGCCCGGAAACTTCTCCTCTACAGCGTGACTCCAAGGCTTATCCTGTGGATTATCAACTTTCTCGTTAACAGAACCCAGTCAGTCCGCTTTCAGACAGCTCTCTCTTCCCTTAGGTCCACCTCCATAGGCTCTCCACAGGGTACAGTTATCTCCCCTGTGTTGTTCACACTCTACACTAACGACTGCAGTGGCACTGACTCCACCCTTCTTATCAAATATTCAGATGATACAGCGCTAGAAGATCTCTCCAATAGTGACGCAACTTACTTTGCAGAAGTAGAACGTTTCAACGCCTGGTGTAAAGACAACTTTTTAGACCTAAATGTGACAAAGACCAAAGAACTTCTGATAGACTTTAGAAGAAACCCTGCCCCTGTCCCTGACCTGATGATTGATGGTGTGACTGTTGAGCGTGTGACTGAATATAAGTATCTTGGCACAGTTATCGATGATAAGCTGTCCTTCGATGCAAACACCACCCTCATACACAAAAAATGTCAGTCACGCATCTACTGCCTTCAGAAACTTAGGAAGTTGAATGTGAACTCTTCTATCTTTCAAACTTTCTACCGCTCTTTCATCGAGTCTGTCATCACTTTTGGTTTTGTGTCCTGGTATGGAGGTCTGAGTGTGAAGAACAGGAATGTCTTAGTGCGAATGGTGAATGTCAGTAGCAAGGTGATTGGCAGGCAGCAAGCAAGTGTGGAGTCCCTGTATGAAAAGCGTGTGGTGAGAAAGAGTAGGCGGATAGCTTCAGATAGGTCCCATGTCCTAGCCCACCTCTATGAACTCCTTCCCTCTGGCCGTAGACTTCGCACGCACAAAGCTAGGACACTCAGGCTGCAAAACAGCTTCATCCCCAAATCCATCACCCTTAGCAACATGTAAACACATCCACATACCCGACTCAGCCCCTCTTCTG
The DNA here is from genome assembly GCF_037325665.1 of Littorina saxatilis. Taxonomy (NCBI): domain Eukaryota; kingdom Metazoa; phylum Mollusca; class Gastropoda; order Littorinimorpha; family Littorinidae; genus Littorina; species Littorina saxatilis. Next base: position 68,032,422 of record NC_090248.1, on the reverse strand, counting down.
CCAGTGCAATCAGTAGTAAGACATAAGAGACATAAGTCATAAGACTTTATTTCAACCATGTGCAGTACACTAGGGACATGTTTTGGCCAGAGTACAATCAATCAATCCATACACGCCCTTCCAAACATCGCTTGCAATCTCAGTCACACACACGCTCACGCACGCCCGCATACATTCCCCACACAAAACCCACAACAGCACACACGCGCAAGCATGCTCCTCCTTAACAAAACGTGTTTAACCATCAATTGTACATATGCGTAAGATAAACAGTATAGAAGTATCAGTAAGAATTATATATGTATCAGACATCACTTATGACGACAATAACTAAAATCACAAATCCTTAATAATTTTAAAACCAAAACATTTATTGCAATACTACACTGGGTAGGTGAACTTTTAAGAAATAAGGTATTTAAAGGCTTGACGGCTGTGTCTCACAACAAAATACCAGGACATAAACCTTGAGTAAAAGCTCAATTTTAACTAAGAACGGCAGTTAGAGGACTTAAGGAGCCAGGACACGCACTGCACTTGGATAAAAACTGTCTCTGAAACGCGTGGTGCGTGTCCTGATCGAGCGAAAACGCCTGCCCGAGGGTAGGGGCCGGAACAACTTGTAAGCAGGGTGCGAGTTGTCTGCCAGAATCTTTTTGACCTTCTGAGCGCTTCGGGATGTGTATATGGAGGCAATGGAGGGAAGCTCGCAACCCACAATCTTGGAAGCTGTTCGTACAACTCTGCTTAGGTTGATCTGCTCTGCCTCAGTAGCCCTACTGAACCAGACAGTGATGGAAAAAGACAAGATGCTTTCAATCGTAGCCCTATAGAACTGGATTAAGATTTCTTGCTTCAAGCCGAATTTTTTTAACCGGCGTAGAAAGTAAATGCGCTGCTGGGCCTTTTTGATTATTTGATTTGAGTTTAGCTCCCACGTGAGGGTATTAGAAAGAGTCATAATGTACATGTATGCATTGGTTTTATGTACAACCGTATATTTCCTGCGATATATTGTATGTTATGATATTTTGCAATGATGTTTAGCCATAGTTCGTTATACGCGTAGGTGTGCGAGAATATGTAAGCGCAGTGCTTTAAAGATGTCCATGTTATATAGTGCTATATGTTTTATGTAAAATCAATGTCTTGTTTGTATTATTGTTATGTACCACCCCTGAATTTGTCTATGAGATAATAAAGTATTCTTATTCTTATTCTTATTCAATACCAAATAATATGCTCAAAAAGATTATGTAATCCATGTCAGGGTTTGGTAGGTTATTCAAACACGGAATTACCCAGCATGCATCCCCTAAATATGGAGTTCGACTGTTTAAAATGGCGAGGACAAAAACCGGCCAAACACGCTAAAGACACCCACTTATACTCCAAAACGATTGCACGTG